>NC_041334.1:39866965-39909465 GCF_004354835.1 Perca flavescens
GCCGAGCATTCCTCCTCCTTCCCCCCTCCAGTGCCTGTCCCCTGAGCCCAGCCCTCCTCACTCCCCCTCCCAATGCCCATCACCTGACCCCAGCCCTCCCCAGTCACCCTCCCAGTGTCCCTCTCCAGAGCCCAGCCCCCCCCAGTCACCCTCCCAGTGCCCGTCTCCAGAGCCCAGCCCTTCCCCTTCACCCTCCCTATGCCCGGACCTTCAGCTCGGCCGTTACCACTCCCTCTCCTGGTGCCAGTACACGGAGCCTAATGAGCTCGGCACGTTTAACGAGGACCACAGTGGTGCTAACGAGGAGCAGTTAGCCGCCACGGCCTCCAGGGAGTTTGCAGGTAACCTCAGCCACACTGAGTTGTTCTCAGGGTCTGCTTGTTGTAGGGCTGCTCGATTATGGAAAGAAATATAATCACGATTATTTCGATCAGTATTGAAATCCCGATTACTCGTTGACTTCTGTGTTCAAAATGTTTTTATTTGGTATTCCAGCAGAAGAACTTATGCAACTACACTTTTCTTTTTGCGAACAGATAAAACTGACAACTATGGCTGCCACCTCTTAGTCAATTAGTCGACTAAGATTTCTTTAGTCGATTAGTCATTTTTTATGCTTCTTCATGCTTAATTATTTATTTCAGGAAACTTCTGAGCACATTTAAGGTTAACACAAGATTTAAAGTGGTGCTTTTGCAGGATTAATTGTGGAGAAACTCAGTTTTACAGATGGTTAATTAACTACATTTATATTGTGCTTTTCTAGTCTTAACCACCTCTCAAAGAGCACAGCTCTGTCAATTAAATCAACTAATCGATTAGTCGACAAAATCCTATAAGTGTTAGTCGACTAAGAAGTTCTTTAGTCGAGGACAGCCCTACTGATAACTTAACAAAAATACATAAAAAATTAAATGAAATAAAAACACACATTTCCAACCCCACCCAAAAGTGCTTTCCAGTGGTAAAGGCAGGTAATGAGGGCGTACAAATTAATCACTAACTTGCAAAAAAGAAATAAAAGGGGACCACGTTTTTTCAAATAACAAAATCTTGTCTTTTAGAGCATACCTAATTCTTTCTAAATGTAGTGTACCAATCAACTCTGTCAGCCACAGTTTAAGAGTTGGATCTTCCTTTTTCTTCCAAAAGAAAAGAATAAGTTTTTTAGAAGAAATTAAACCATATGAAACAAAATGTTGTTGCACCAGTGTAAGTCTCAAAAACTCCTCAGAAACTCCAAGTATAATTTAAATAGGATCTGGTTCAAAAGGTATGCCCAATGTATCTGAAAAAACCTGGAAAATCTTATTCCAGAAACTTTGTAATTTTGGACACATAACATAGCAATGAGACAGGCTGGCATCTGTGATTTGACATTTGTCACATAAAGGAGACACTTCTGGAAAAATTTTGTTCAGTTTACACTTAGAATAATGAAGCTTATGAAGCACTTTAAACTGAATAAGACAATGTCTTGCATTAATGGAACAACTCGTTGACTTCTGGAAAGATGTTGCAATTATTGAACTTAAACAGTGGAAACAGTTAAATAAATCAACTGTTAAGAAAACACACAGAACTGTGAAATTTGCCTTAATACTTTTCCTATTTAAACTTAATTTTTTCAGTTTACTTGAAAAACGTAATGAGATAAATAATTGTTTTTCTCGATTATTCTGTTTTTGTGATCATTGGGAGCTGAAATCATAATCGCGATTACATTTCAATTAATTGC
Source organism: Perca flavescens (assembly GCF_004354835.1). Taxonomy (NCBI): domain Eukaryota; kingdom Metazoa; phylum Chordata; class Actinopteri; order Perciformes; family Percidae; genus Perca; species Perca flavescens. The sequence goes on from NC_041334.1 coordinate 39,868,704, forward strand.
ACAGCCCTAACTTGTTGCATGTGTTCACGTTTTAGACTTATTTGCCACCCACAGTTTTGACTGCCACATATTAGCCATTTCAGTGTGTGCAACTTTTGCAAATTTGACACACACACACACACACACACACACACACACACACACACACACAATATATATCTATTGATAAAGAAATAAGGAGTTGTATAATGTACATACAAGAACTACACTGTGTAGTCTACACATATATAATAATTTCCCACTGGCCAAAAAACACACTTACACTCACTAACATCGTGCTCTGGTCTTCAGTGGGAAAGGTTACAATCGGCATTCACTCTCGGGACAAGTGACTGCAGTAGACATGGGCATTTATCGTCTCCAGCTTTGATTGGCAGTGATGGAAACCGATCACCCGTGTAGATAGGCAAATTTCCGGCACAATGCTATGATGCGCATCAGTAACTTCTGTCTTCTTGGCAACATGTTCCGTCTGCCTCCTCCCAAACAGCGCTGGAACATCAAACTATTGCCACCAAGTTTGAAAGAGACTTAATAAGTAACAGATTTAAAAAAGAAAATCAATACAGCATAGTATCGCAATATTTTGTGTGGCAATACTGTATCGATACACAGACGCCAAGTATCGGTCTTTTATGATATATGTGTTGGTCAGTCGGTCTGCTTGACAATCACATTTTACAGCAATAAAATTAAAGTGGGTTTCCTTTGGGGACATCATTTGAAAATGGGAAAAATTTGAAGTTGGAAAAAAGGTAATGCATTGACATAGAGTACAGGCCAAAAGTTTGGACACACCTTCTCATTCAATGTGTTTCCTTTTTATTTTCATGACTATTTACATTGTAGATTCTCACTGAAGGCGTCAAAACTATGAATGAACACATATGGAATTATGTACTTAACAAAAAAGTGTGAAATAACTGAAAACATGTCTTATATTTTAGATTCTTCAAAGTAGCCACCCTTTGCTTTTTTTGATAACTCTGCAAACCCTTGGTGTTCTCTCAATGAGCTTCATGAGGTAGTCACCTGAAATGGTTTTACCTTCACAGGTGTGCTTTGTCAGGATTAATTAGTGGAATTATTTCCCTTATTAATAAAAAAGCAAAGGGTGGCTACTTTGAAGAATCTAAAATATAAGACATGTTTTCAGTTATTTCACACTTTTTTGTTAAGTACATAATTCCATATGTGTTCATTCATAGTTTTGATGCCTTCAGTGAGAATCTACAATGTAAATAGTCATAAAAATAAAAAGGAAACTCATTGAATGAGAAGGTGGGTCCAAACTTTTGGCCTGTACTGTATATCGCAGAATATTGCAATATGTTGAAAATCGCATCGTGACATAAGTATCGTGATGATATCTTATCGTGAGGCCTCTGGTGATTCCCACCCCTAGTGGAGGGGCCAAGGAGCAAACAATCAACTGAGCCGTTTTAACTATCCTCTGCAGGTCCTTTCTGTCTGCAGCAGTCATCAGTTTTATTTTATTTAAAAAAAGATTATTTTTGGGGTCATTTTAGGCCTTTATATGGCAGGACGGCTAAAAACAGGAAAGGGGGAGAGAGAGGGGGAATGACATGCAGCTAAGGGCTGCAGGTCAGACTCAAACCCACGGGCTGCTGCGGTTAAGGACTGAGCCTTTGTACATGGGGCGCATGCTCAATCAGGTGAGCTACCCAGGTGCCCCCATGGGTCAGCAGTTTTTAGGGGAGTCTTCTTGACCAGGCTGAATATGTGACTACCAGGACCTGGAAACTGGCCACAGTCTGATGCACTTAGTGCAGTCTTTTGTGTTGTGTGTTTTTTTTTTTTCTGAAGTCAATGATCATCTCTTTTATTTTTAATTTGTGTGTGTTGAGGTTCAGGTTGTTGTCCTTGCACCAAGCAGACAGTGTCTGAACCTCTGCCCTGTAGGCTTTTTGGTCCTTGTTGGACATCAGTCCAACTGCGGTCTTGTCGTCTGCAAATAGATTCAAGGTTTTAGAGCTGTGGGTGGGTGTGCAATCGCGATCGATTAGAGATGTAGACTGAGGCTACGCTACTACGTTTTCATTTTTAAGCTGCGTTTTGAGACAAGAACGATGTCTGTCCACACAGAGTTTTAGCTCCAACAAGATAGGTGACGAGCTACTAAATTTAGTATTCAAATTAGGCCTCGACCACATTCTGCACTTAACTATAAATAATGGCGCATCAGTCGGGACTTGTGTTGTTATATCATATTATTACTCTGTATGCATCCATTGTGTGTTCTGCCTTCTGCAGGGGTGTTCAAGGACAGAGAAGAGAAACCTCAGGGGAGAGAAAAGAAGAATGAAGAGCCATCCATGTCTGCATTGTTCCAGCCATCTATCCGTCCAGCTCCAGAGAGGACGACGAACCTCTCACCACAACCAGCTGAGCGGGAGAAGGAAGATGCAAATGGGAGGGCGAAGGAGGTACAGGCTACGGTTTTAGAGGAGGAAAAAGAATCTCAGCCAGTTGAGAAAGTGCAAAAGCGAGAACAAGAAGAGGTCGGTGTGGGTAAGAAAGACGAGAAGGAGGAGGAGGTGGTGGAAATGATACATGTGGTAGCTAGTGATGATGAGCAAAAGGGAGAAGCGATGGAACTCGTAGGCAGCTCTTTGTTTTCTCCTTCCGTCTCCTTACCTCCTTCTCATCTTGACAACATTGTGGACAAACATTTGGGTGACTTCTCCTCTGAGATACAGCTCCTCCTGCAGGAGCAGAGCATTAATTACAGCTTCCCCCAGTCCCCATACTCTATTTCAAACACACAAGCCCCCGCACCTCAACACACACCCCCACACACCGTCATATCTCAGTTTTCACAGTATGTGTCTTTCTACAACCCTTGCCCCCCGGTCCAGGACTACGTTAGCTCACTACAGGACAGCATTGAGGGCATTCTGACAGAGTTTGATGACAGCTGGCCGAGCCACAAGGCCGGCACCAGCCGGACTGTTGTCGATGACGCGCTGGCTAGCAGAGTTAGTGATTTTGTGTCTAGCATCCGAGCAGCTAATGCTAAAACCGGCAGAGATAATGATGGTCTCTGTGGTGAACTGACAGCCGCTGACAACGGTGATTCAGTCAGTCAAAATCCTGCTCTCTCCAGAGGAGGTGAGGTGTGGCAGCCACATACACTCACCATACAGGTTCCTAATGCTCCAAACAACAGGAACCCCTCGATGTCTCATGTCACTTTATCTACCTCTTCGTCTGGTTCCATCTACAAGCCTTCTGATGTCTCTGTCCTCATTCCTCCTATTAACAAGTCCCCGCAGTCCCACTGGAACCCACAGCAAAGTCACACGTTGGAGATCACTAGAACAGTCACTCATAACGTCAGACAAACGCGAGACAACAGCACTGCCAGGACTGTGCATTGTACCACTGGTGGAGAAGGTGGGAGTAGTTTTGCAGGTACAAACTCTGAGGTGACCTTACCAGGGTTTAGCGGTGTCTCTAAGCCCTTGACAGAAGCGTCTCGCCCCTCTGAGCCGCTCTCCAGTCCGCCCTGTGCATCCATGCCCGGTCCCGGCCCAGGCCCAGCTCCCCCGGCCATGGCCCTGAGCTCCCTCATCAGCCAGCTGCAGCCAGAAGTGTTCAACAGCCTGGTGGAGATCATCAAAGACGTCAAGAGAAACTCGTTGCAGTTCTACCTCCACAGCCCCGAGCCAGGGGACCAGGTTCACGAGGAGGTCAAGGTAACCCTCATGGGCAGAACAGTTAAAATGTGATGCCTGGATACAATATTTTGTGACAGATTGACGTCTTTTTAATTGAAAAGGTTCTTGGGAAACACTTCCCAAGAACCTTGGGAGCACATTAACTGAATAAAAAGTTAGAAAGGTAACTAATTAGGGGTGGAACGGTACACAGAAGTCCCGGTTTGGTTCATACCTCGGTCCAGTACGAGTTCGGTACAATGGAGGCAAAAGCAAAACAAAATACAGAAGTCAATTTCTTTATTATGGTTTAAGTCTCAGGCTGTACCACGACTAGAGCTGTCAATCTTCCTCTATAATAACATTGTAAACCATAACCAATAAGTACCCCACATCAACTCCAGACTCCATCTGGAACTTGTAAAAAATACAGCATCTCTGTTCTCTGCAAAGACAAAATAAATCAGCTTATTAATGCAACATTATCACGACACCTCCAGGCCATTTTTCACCGTAGAAATTGAATTTGCACATGAGTTTTATTTATATTTCATGTCATTTAGCTGACACTTTTTATCCAAAGCAACTTACAATTGCTATATGTATCAGAGGTTGCACACCTCTGGAGCAACAAGGGGTTATGTGTGTTGCTCAGGGACACACTGGTTGATGTATCGCAGTGGGAATCAAACCCAGATCTCCCACACCAAAGGCACGTGTCATATCCACTACGCCATCACCACCCCTATTTATTTTTATACCGTTTATTCTCCGTGTATAATCATGCACCGAACCGTGGCGCCCGTACCGTTTCAGTTCAATACGAATACATGTACAGTTCCACCCCTATAACTAATATAATGACCTAAGTAAACCTGTGTGATCTGGTCCTGTAGAGGACAGGGCATCAGTCCAAACTAGATTGTGATAGAGAGTCATAAAGACTATTTAAAATCCAGCTTTTCTTTTATCAAGTAGCTTTTCAAAATTACGTGTTAACTAGAGCTGCAGTGATTAATTGATTAGTTGTCAACTATTAAATTAATCACCAACTGATTTGATAACTGGTTTGAGTAATTTTTTATGAAAAAAAACAAACATATTTTCTTATTTTCTACTTTCTTCACTTCTCTGTGACAGTAAACTAAATATCTTTGAAACAATTAATCGATTAATTGAGAAAATAATCGACAGATTAATCAGCTATGAAAATAATTGTTAGCTGTAGCCCTAGTGTAAAAGTCAGCCCTTTTTGTTGTTGAATTATTGTGTGTGTGTGTGTGTGTTGTAGGAATACCTGTTGAAGCAGGGTAACATGGAGCAGAGTCCTGTGACCTTTCTGAGCCAAGAAACCTCTGAAAACCGACTGCTGGTCATCATCAAGAACAAAGACATAGCTGGACACGTAGACAAGGTACCTCCCAATAATCACTTTCACTACTACTGACATCTCTGGTCCACAGAGAGTTACATTCTGGGTTGTTTGTTAGCCTTCCTCTTGATTTGACGGGCAGACTGCAGTTTGCGGCTTGAAAATATTTGTATCTACAAAAGGGGGGCAAAAAATTTGGCAACCACAGTTTGGTTGGTTCCTTGCTCAAGGGCACCTAAGCAGTGCCCAGGAGGTGAACTGGCACCTCTCCAGCTACCAGTTTACAGTCTGTTAATGGCCCGTACGGGACTGAGCTACCGCTGCCCCTAGAATAAAAGTTACAGTGCAGTAAAAGAAATGAACAATTTTTAAATAAAGTTTGCAGTAAAATGCAGTTTTCTGGGAGTTTGTTCCAGATATGTGGAGCATAAAAACTGAAAGCTGCATCTCTGTGTTTAGTACGGACTCTGGGGACAGAAAGCAGACCTGTCCCAGACCACCTAAAAGGTCTGGGGGGGGTTCATAATGTATCAGCAGATCAGAAATAAACAGTTTAGTGCTTTACAAACCAACAATTCAATTCAATTTCAATTCAATTTTATTTATAGTATCAAATCATAACAAAAGGTATCTCGAGACACTTTACAGATAGAGTAGGTCTAGACCACACTCTATAAATTCCAAAACCCCAACAATTACAGTAATTCCCCCAAGAGCAAGCATTAGCAGTGGCTATTGCGACAGTGGCAAGAAAAAACTCCCTTTTAGGAAGAAACCTCAGCAGACCCAGACTCTTGGTAGGCGGTGTCTGACGGGCCGGTTGGGGGCGTGATGAACAGCGGTGATAACAGTCACATTAGAAGTCACATTGACTTCGAAGGTTATCGTGGAAGTTCATGTCATAGCAGGGCACATCGTGTCATACTGAGTAGTGCAGTCTCCTATAGCGGATCCTGACTACTCTGTGCGTATGAACATCACAGCAGGGCGTAGCGGGATGTAACGTGGCGCTGCAGAGCACGGGTGGGTGCGGCGGGTGCAGCAGGGAAATGCAGAGAATGCAGAGAATCGCAGAGCATAGCTCTGCGAAGTAGAAACATAAGGACTCCGGGGAGTAAACTCCCCAGAGCTAGATTAGTAACAAGCATTTCTTGGACAGGATGCATACAAAAGTAACGAGTAGAGATGAGAGAGCAGCTCAGTGTGTCTTAGGGAGGAACAGCCTCCCCGGCAGTCTAGAATTGTAATAGCATAATTTAAGAGAGGCAGGTTAAAGAGAGGTGCCTGGTCGGGCTAGAACTCCCCCCAACCGGATCGGGCTGTACTGGCCTGCCTCCCTCTACTCTCACTAGATTATTAATTATACAGTATATAAAACTGATGACTACGAGGAGAAGCAGGTGGGCCGGGTTAGGTGGACGCTTCAACTCCTCGTTCCCTAACTATAAGCTTTATCAAAGAGGAGGGTTTTCAGTTTACTCTTAAATGTGGTGACGGTGTCTGCTCCTCGAACCCAGACTGGGAGCTGGTTCCATAATACTGGAGCCTGATAGCTGAAGGCCCTGGCCCCCAGTCTACTTCCAGAGACTCTAGGAACCATAAGTAGCCCCGCATTCCGGGAGCTCAGTGCTCTAGTGGGACAATAAGGTACTATGAGCTCTTCTAAGTATGATGGTGCTTGAACATTTAGAGCTTTGTAAGTCAGGAGGAGGATTTTAAATTCGATCCTAGATTTCACAGGAAGCCAATGCAGAGAAGCTAAAACAGGAGAAATATGATCTCTTCTCTTAGTTCTCGTCAGAACACGTGCTGCAGCATTCTGGATCAGCTGGAGAGTCTTAATGGACTTATTTGGGCAACCTGATAATAAGGAATTGCAGTAATCTAGTCTAGAAGTAACGAATGCATGGACTAGTTTTTCAGCATCGTTTTGAGACAGGATATTCCTAATTTTGGCAATGTTACGAAGATGGAAAAAGGCTATTCTTGATGTTTGTTTTAAGTGGGCGTTGAAGGATATATCCTGATCAAAAATAACTCCTAGATTTCTGACAGCAGTGCTGGAGGCCAGGGTAATACCATCCAGAGTAACTATATCTTTCGAAAACAAAGTTTGGCTGTGCGTTGGTCCTATCACAATAACTTCAGTTTTGTCTGAGTTTAACATCAGGAAATTGTGGGTCATCCAGGATTTTATATCCTCAATACACGTTTGAAGTCTTGCTAACTGACCACTTTCATCTGGCTTAATTGACAGATATAATTGGGTATCATCTGCGTAACAGTGAAAGTTAATCGAGTGTTTCCTAATAATATTACCTAGAGGAAGCATATATAAGGAAAATAGAATTGGTCCAAGCACTGAGCCTTGAGGAACGCCATGGCTAACTTTAGCGTGCTTGGAGGGTTTATCATTAACATTAACAAACTGGGATCGTTCAGAGAAATAGGACTTAAACCAGCTTAGTGCGATTCCTTTAATGCCAACCAAGTGTTCCAATCTCTGTAACAGGATTGAATGGTCAATAGTGTAAAATGCAGCACTAAGATCTAGTAGAACAAGAATGGAGACAAATCCTTTGTCTGCAGCAGTTAGAAGTATTTTGAAATAAACTTTTGTAGGGCAGAAAGCCCGTGTAAAGACCTCAGAACTGCAGTGATGAGATCCATTTTGATGGTCAAAGCTAGTCTGGCTATCACCAGACCAATGTTCAATCTTTAAAGACTGAACATTAGTCTGGGGAGTCTGCTCTGTAGTTTCTACTGCACAAGAGGCGGGATCAATGGGCAAAATTCAAATGACTCTGCACGTAATTGGATAGTCCTTCAACCAATCAGAGCAACGATCAGGGACATGTACTTTGCAGAGCAAAAGCCTGTCAGTAGTAAGGCAGACACATCCTTCTTTTGTAGGAATTGTGGTTGAATGTAAACAAAAAGCTGCTTGCCTTTGCTTCTCTATCGTCACCGTGTTAAACCAGCCAATAGCGCGCCAGGTGGATAAGCCAGTTTGTGATTGGTTACCTCAAATTTGTAACGGAAGCAGGATAGATAGCCAGCCGCAGCTGCAGGGAGATATCCAATCGTCAGCAGATCAGGCACTTTCTAATTAATGATTAATAACCTGGTAATGTGCTGGCAAGCCAAATCTCCTCAGGCAGACGAGTGTAGAGTCGAGGGGCCCCGATGGCGAAACCTCGGCGAGTGTACTGCCACTGATTTCCTGGATGACTAACCGTAGGTGTGTTTGTGTACACCTCAGATCCCAGGTCTGGTGTCCCTGAAGAGACATGCCTCTGTGGTGTTTGTGGGAATCGATACGCTGGACGACATCAGGAACAACAGCTACAACGAGCTTTTTGTTTCTGGAGGCTGCATCGTTTCGGACGAGTTGGTCCTCAACCCAGACTTCATCACTCACGGTAGGTCATGGATCAGCACGCCAACACGGTTAGGAAACAATCGATTCTGAAAGCAGCCACGAGATCTCTGAGAACAATGCAACACCACGCAGGGTACCCTTCACGAGGTTTAAAGAGACAAACGAGAATATATACATTTTTAACAATAGATTTTATTTGTAATGCACTTTTACATTTGGAGCAACTCTCAAAGTGCAACAGTTAAGATCTCAGTAGTTTGAGGTGCCCTCAGATGGTCGCAGAGGGCCTTCCAGATCCTTGTCTTACATTAGTCCCACTTAAAACATACTATTGAGAATCTTATTTTCAGGAAATACAAATTCATTTAGTCATAATTATGTATTATCTGTTGAAATTTTGTAAATTATGAGACAAATGCATCACTGGTAGTGAACTTGTTTGTATTCATTTAACGGATGTTGTTGTGCAGATCGACTGGCTGCACTGCTGCTGATCCTGGAGCAGCACAGTTCTCCAGAGAGCGTCTGGAGGTGGAAGGTTCACTGCAAAACCCACAAGAAACTAAAAGAACAAGCCAGGTACGGATACTGTGTCTGCACTAGAGGGGGACACGGGAATCAATTGTTGCTCCCATCCCATCCCGGGCATTCCATCCCCCAAAAGTCTTGTCGTGCAAAATCGCGAGAGAGAGACTCCCAAATCCCGTCCTGCTCCCGTTTCCTTCCCTATGTTGTCTAAAGTTATCAGACTCTGTCGTGGACACGCGCTTCAGGCAGCGAGCAGGCTCGCACACCACACAGCGGAAAAGAGAGAAAGAAAAAGAGAGGTTGTCCGTTGCTGTCTGGAGGATAACTACCCAGTTGATATTGCGTGTGTGGGTTTGGTTAATCACGGTCAAATCACTGAGGTTGCCTTGAAATTTAGGCTACACTATACATGTATTACCTGCAGGTCTAGGTAACATGTATTACCTGCAGGTCTAGGTAACATGTATTACCTGCAGGTCTAGGTAACATGTATTACCTGCAGGTCTAGGTAACATACATTACCTACAGGTCTAGGTAACATGTATTACCTGCAGGTCTAGGTAACATGTATTACCTGCAGGTCTAGGTAACATGTATTACCTGCAGGTCTAGGTAACATACATTACCTACAGGTCTAGGTAACATGTATTACCTGCAGGTCTAGGTAACATGTATTACCTACAGGTCTAGGTAACATGTATTACCTGCAGGTCTAGGTAACATGTATTACCTGCAGGTCTAGGTAACATGTATTACCTGCAGGTCTAGGTAACATGTATTACCTGCAGGTCTAGGTAACATGTATTACCTACAGGTCTAGGTAACATGCATTACCTGCAGGTCTAGGTAACATGTATTACCTGCAGGTCTAGGTAACATGTATTACCTGCAGGTCTAGGTAACATGTATTACCTGCAGGTCTAGGTAACATGCATTACCTGCAGGTCTAGGTAACATGTATTACCTGTAGGTCTAGGTAACATGTATTACCTGCAGGTCTAGGTAACATGTATTACCTGCAGGTCTAGGTAACATGTATTACCTGCAGGTCTAGGTAACATGTATTACCTACAGGTCTAGGTAACATGTATTACCTACAGGTCTAGGTAACATGTATTACCTGCAGGTCTAGGTAACATGTATTACCTGCAGGTCTAGGTAACATGTATTACCTGCAGGTCTAGGTAACATGTATTACCTGCAGGTCTAGGTAACATGTATTACCTACAGGTCTAGGTAACATGCATTACCTGCAGGTCTAGGTAACATGTATTACCTGCAGGTCTAGGTAACATGTATTACCTGCAGGTCTAGGTAACATGTATTACCTGCAGGTCTAGGTAACATGTATTACCTGCAGGTCTAGGTAACATGCATTACCTGCAGGTCTAGGTAACATGCATTACCTGCAGGTCTAGGTAACATGTATTACCTGTAGGTCTAGGTAACATGTATTACCTGCAGGTCTAGGTAACATGTATTACCTGCAGGTCTAGGTAACATGTATTACCTGCAGGTCTAGGTAACATGTATTACCTACAGGTCTAGGTAACATACATTACCTGCAGGTCTAGGTAACATGTATTACCTGCAGGTCTAGGTAACATGTATTACCTGCAGGTCTAGGTAACATGTATTACCTACAGGTCTAGGTAACATGTATTACCTACAGGTCTAGGTAACATGTATTACCTGCAGGTCTAGGTAACATGTATTACCTACAGGTCTAGGTAACATGTATTACCTACAGGTCTAGGTAACATGTATTACCTGCAGGTCTAGGTAACATGTATTACCTACAGGTCTAGGTAACATGTATTACCTACAGGTCTAGGTAACATGTATTACCTGCAGGTCTAGGTAACATGTATTACCTGCAGGTCTAGGTAACATGTATTACCTGCAGGTCTAGGTAACATGTATTACCTGCAGGTCTAGGTAACATGTATTACCTGCAGGTCTAGGTAACATGTATTACCTGCAGGTCTAGGTAACATGTATTACCTGCAGGTCTAGGTAACATGTATTACCTGCAGGTCTAGGTAACATACATTACCTACAGGTCTAGGTAACATACATTACCTACAGGTCTAGGTAACATGTATTACCTGTAGGTCTAGGTAACATGTATTACCTGCAGGTCTAGGTAACATGTATTACCTGCAGGTCTAGGTAACATGTATTACCTGCAGGTCTAGGTAACATGTATTACCTGCAGGTCTAGGTAACATACATTACCTACAGGTCTAGGTAACATGTATTACCTGTAGGTCTAGGTAACATGTATTACCTGCAGGTCTAGGTAACATGTATTACCTGCAGGTCTAGGTAAAATGTATTACCTGCAGGTCTAGGTAACATGTATTACCTGCAGGTCTAGGTAACATGTATTACCTGCAGGTCTAGGTAACATACATTACCTACAGGTCTAGGTAACATGTATTACCTGCAGGTCTAGGTAACATGTATTACCTGCAGGTCTAGGTAACATGTATTACCTGCAGGTCTAGGTAACATGCATTACCTGCAGGTCTAGGTAACATGCATTACCTGCAGGTCTAGGTAACATGCATTACCTGCAGGTCTAGGTAACATGCATTACCTGCAGGTCTAGACCGTTTAATTATGTAATTCCTAACGGAGATCTTCTCACACTCAAAACACACATTTCTCCGTCCCGCTCCCGTTGATTTCTACGCTCTATTCCGTCCCTATCACGTTACCAACAGTGAGATTGACTCTGGTACCCGTGGTACCCGTCACCCTCTAGTCTGCAGTATATAATGGCCCACACTACCAACCCAACAGCCACCAGATAAAACTATGTATAATAACTGAATGGATTTACAGCCACTCTCTTGTTTCTAGCCCGGTTGATGGAGAATTAAACTAGTATTAACCTTTAGGATTGTTTTTGCTGTGGTTTTCTCTCCTTTTGATTTACAGGCTTGAAGTGCAGATTGTGTTAAATTACAGGCGGGAAAGTAGGTCTTTTAACGTGTTGTATGTTTGTTTGGTCATCAGGTTCAGAAGAGATGCAGCCAACCTACTGAACGTACTCTCAGCCTATCACAAGCGGCAGATTGTTGAGTTCCTCCCATATCATCAGTGCGACATGATGAACCATCAGTCCCCTGACCTGGACTGTCTTATGGAGCTCCAGGCCCGATACACACAGTACCGACACACCATCTTCCTGACTGGTACGTACGTGTTAGGTTCATTGAAGGTGCTCTAAGTCAGTGGTTCCCAACCTGGGGTCCGGGCACCCCCAGGGGGGGCGGCAAAGATCACAGGGGGGGCGCAAGTCTTTATCTGGTTTGAGGTTGAGGTAAAAAAATATATATATATTTGCACATGTTAAACAAATTATGATAATACCCTAGAATATATAATGTATACAAAAGTCTGTATGAAAACTATATATTTTGTTGTATCCTCGTTTTTCCTGCTGCCATGGCATCACCATTTTCTGAATGAAACATGGCGGAGAAACGTAACAGTGCTGATAACTCTGTATCAAAAAAGAAAGTAAGGCTCTATCTTGAGACTTACCCCAACTTCGGTTTCGGGGGGGGGGGGCTCAACTTTTCTTAGACATGAGTAGGGGGGGCGCCAAGGAAAAAAGGTTGGGAACCACTGCTCTAAGTGATGTTGGGTGACATCACTTCTTGTTGACGTTCAAAGTATTGTCAAACAAAACAAGGCTAGCTCGCCCCTCCCTCCTCCTCAGGCAGCTAGCAGATAGTGAGGAGATGTTTTTTACAGTGTGTTCAGGGGACAGGCAGCTAGCAGATAGTGAGGAGATGTTTTTTACAGTGTGTTCAGGGGACAGGCAGCTAGCAGATAGTGAGGAGATGTTTTTACAGTGTGTTCAGGGGACAGGCAGCTAGCAGATAGTGAGGAGATGTTTTTTACAGTGTGTTCAGGGGACAGGCAGCTAGCAGATAGTGAGGAGATGTTTTTTACAGTGTGTTCAGCTAGCAGATAGTGAGGAGATGTTTTTTACAGTGTGTTCAGGGGACAGGCAGCTAGCAGATAGTGAGGAGATGTTTTTTACAGTGTGTTCAGGGGACAGGCAGCTAGCAGATAGTGAGGAGATGTTTTTACAGTGTGTTCAGGGGACAGGCAGCTAGCAGATAGTGAGGAGATGTTTTACAGTGTGTTCAGGGGACAGGCAGCTAGCAGATAGTGAGGAGATGTATTTTTTACAGTGTGTTCAGGGGACAGACAGCTAGCAGATAGTGAGCAGATGTTTTTTACAGTGTGTTCAGGGGACAGGCAGCTAGCAGATAGTGAGGAGATGTATTTTTTACAGTGTGTTCAGGGGACAGGCAGCTAGCAGATAGTGAGCAGATGTTTTTTACAGTGTGTTCAGGGGACAGGCAGCTAGCAGATAGTGAGGAGATGTTTTTACAGTGTGTTCAGGGGACAGGCAGCTAGCAGATAGTGAGGAGATGTTTTTTACAGTGTGTTCAGGGGACAGACAGCTAGCAGATAGTGAGGAGATGTTTTTTACAGTGTGTTCAGGGGACAGGCAGCTAGCAGATAGTGAGGAGATGTTTTTTACAGTGTGTTCAGGGGACAGGCAGCTAGCAGATAGTGAGGAGATGTTTTTTACAGTGTGTTCAGGGGACAGACAGCTAGCAGATAGTGAGGAGATATTTTTTACAGTGTGTTCAGGGGACAGACTGTAGTACTGTAGTACTGATGTTGCCTGTCTTTTTATAACGCAGAGCATCATTTTGATAAGTTCGCTGCCTACGCCAGTAGCGGCATCATCATGGCCAATATCGAAGAGTTTCTTCACGACTTCACCAGATTGGTCGGTTACCACGAGATGAAGGACAGGCAGCCAATCATAGATGACGTGCTGGCTCCCAAAGGTCAGTTGTGGCGTTTGTGAAATGTGTGAAATATGACACTACAGGCAAAAACATAATTTTTCAATTTCGAGTTTTTGGGCTATTTTGCTTTCACAACATGTCTTCTTCTGGCTAATGGGAAAAAAACATCCAAAATACACATCAAGGTGTTTATTTTATTACACTTTGTCTATTTGCGCCTGTGGATTTGTCCTAAATTCATCAAAAGTTAGCATTAGATAATACCTTGTGCATATTTAAAGATGATTAATCGACTGTGGACGTGTCATGGTGATATTTATTATATTTTACCTATTCAACCTGCAGTATCTTCCTTTTAAAAAAAAAAACAAATAGCTTGAAGAGTTATGTGCAAACTCAACCGTCAAATTACACATGCGGAGTCTAAATGAACATCTTTGCCTGAGGATGCAGAGTTTATCATTTTTTCGGACTCCTAATGTACAGCTTTAAACACAAAAAAATCTAAATCGGTGCAGCAGAACAAGAGATGTCATCTTTTTATTACATGCTTTGTACATTTTTGTCAAATCCTGGTGCCTACATTAACCACAAAGTAATTCGATCTGTCAGAGATTTAAGTGTGCTTACTGGCTGCGTGGCGTGTACGTTCATATTTGGGTTCCCATGGTAACAGGTTAGAGCGTGCACACTGCCTGTGTGACACGCACGTCTAAAACGCGTGCGTGCTAGAAATAGGACCGACGCCTATTTTTCATGCGACAGGCGAGCGTGTTGGAAGAGTTTTCATGAGACATAAAATAGGAAAAGATGTTTATATGTCGTTTAGACACAAATACATATTAATAAATTACATTTTGATGTTTGAAAGTCTCGAGGTTTTGATATAAATGCAGATATATATAAATGTAAAAATAAAATAAAATCGATTTTCTAATCGGTCACCTGTCAATCCAGAAGGAAATATTCTGGAGCCTATTCTGCCGTCAATACTGCCGACGTTGTCTTTGCTGTAATCAGATCAGAATATATTTATGGGAAACATCCATGTGTCCAGACAAGGCTAGCAGCAGCAGCAGCATTGCGTCAGACACCTTTCTGGTGTGCAAAGACGTAGAAAACACCACACAGCTGACACGCGACAGAAACACCACGCAGCCAGTGTGCAGCCGGCCTTATAGTGGCTAATGTAGCCACCAGCCGTTAGCCACAAGCAGAGATGAGGAGCAACCTACAGAGGTCTGGTAAGCTCACTTTCAAATTCCACCCCTACAGATTTTTTCATCCACCGTAGACTTTAAAGTGTAAAATCTGCACACTTCCCCCTTTTTAATGTAGCATAGTGATTGGGGAATAAAATAACCTGAGCTCTTTATTTAAATCCTTGTAAGTTATTTGAAAAGAATGCATTATTACAAATAGCTGATCATCATTCTAGATCATCCTCCCAATGCGTTCTACGGTTTCTACCCCTCATCCATCTCCCTGTGTTTGACTGTCTGTAGTTGGTTCAACTAAATCATACCTGCAAACTTGTCGCTTTTCGGCGAAAATCGCCGTTTTGAATGGGAACATGTCTTCCACGTGAATCGTGTAGATCCGAAGAGTTTTTATTTGGGGGGCACCTATGCCTTAACAACCGTTAGCTAACTGGACCGAATAGCAACTCGGATTTTGGTGCCTTATTTAGGTGCCACTTAAATGCTTCCGCTTCTCTCTGATGCTTCGAAAATGGATGTTAGAGGGAACTGAAATACGCCGCACGGTAACTCTACACTCAACAGCAGGTAACGTTAGCCTACCATTAGCTAGTTGACACTACACTCGACAGCAGGTAACGTTAGCCTACCGTTGGCTAGTTGACACTACACTCGACAGCAGGTAACGTTAGCCTACCGTTGGCTAGTTGACACTACACTCGACAGCAGGTAACGTTAGCCTACCGTTGGCTAGTTGACACTACACTCGACAGCAGGTAACGTTAGCCTAACGTTAGCTAGTTGACACTACACTCGACAGCAGGTAACGTTAGCCTACCGTTGGCTAGTTGACACTACACTCGACAGCAGGTAACGTTAGCCTACCGTTGGCTAGTTGACACTACACTCGACAGCAGGTAACGTTAGCCTACCGTTGGCTAGTTGACACTACACTCGACAGCAGGTAACGTTAGCCTACCGTTGGCTAGTTGACACTACACTCAACAGCAGGTAACGTTAGCCTACCGTTAGCTAGTTAACACTACACTCGACAGCAGGTAACGTTAGCCTACCGTTAGCTAGTTAACTCTACACTCGACAGCAGGTAACGTTAGCCTACCGTTAGCTAGTTGACACTACACTCAACAGCAGGTAACGTTAGCCTACCGTTAGCTAGTTAACACTACACTCGACAGCAGGTAACGTTAGCCTACCGTTAGCTAGTTAACTCTACACTCGACAGCAGGTAACGTTAGCCTACCGTTAGCTAGTTAACACTACACTCGACAGCAGGTAACGTTAGCCTACCGTTAGCCTAGCAGCTGGAGTAAACACAGTTAAAATGCTGACAGCTAAATGGTGTAAAAGTGTCTGTATTTCACTGGAGAGGATTCCAACAACAGTCTTAAAAACAACACAGACGTTGCATTCACTTGAAATTCGCCTGGCCAGCCTTGTGCTGCATTCAAAGTTGTTGTAAAATGCCCTCAGGAGGAATGATGTGTTCTGAGTTTGCAGGTATGTAACTGCTCTCCTCTGTCCTCGGGGCTCGGGGGGGGGGCAGCTGAGTCATAGTGACGCGGTGTCAGGCTCTGAACGCTCTCCCTCTATCTTCCCAGAACACATCCATCCCCTCTCCTCCAGTGATCAACCCCAACATCTCCTCCAGCAGTCGGGCTCCATCGTCCCCACTCCTTCCAGTCTGTCCGACCAGCTCGTCCCGGAGGCTTCCTGTAAGGAAGGTGTGCCGCACCATTCAGACACCGACTTTGAGGTTCTTCGACTGGCCATCTCACATTTACGGGCTGAGCGTCAGGCGCAGCTCCAGCAGCAGTTGGACTCTCAGGCAGAGTTGAGCATCAACTCCCTCAGAAGCTCCCCTCCCAATCTCGTTGGTACAGGTAGTGGTCACGCCACGCCTCTTTTGGCTCAAGGAGGTCCCGCCGAGTCTGTTAACGTCACTCATGACAGGAAAGCAGTGGCAGCCACTCTGGAGTTAATTCACTCGGCATTACATCAGGAGCCGGCAGAGGAGCAGAGGAGGAAGGATGGAGCGGAGACCCCCACAGAGGGACGGACGATAGGAGGAAGTCAAGGGGCTGGAGATCAGAGAGAAGGTACTCCGGTGAGAGTGGTGGGGTTACTGGGAGAAAGCAGGAGTCCCGGTAATAGTGACACTTCTAGCCCTTCGTCCAATCAAAGCACAGCGGCCGTGATGGCACCAAGTACCCAGACAGACTCAACCGATGACGGAAGAGAGAAAGCAAATCAAAAAGAAGAACCTGTATTTCCCAAAACAGATAAGCATGCTGCAGCCTCCTCGAGTACCACAGCTCGGCCTGTAGAAGGCGACATAACGAGGTAAGTGAATGATTACTACAGACTTCTGGAGCAAGTTTTGAAAAGAAATGTAAGATCATGTTAACCCTGTAAGCAGCTTTAACTGTCATGATCTCAACATTAACATGAAGGTGTAACCTCCAAGTATCACAAGTTTGGTAACCTTGTGCAAAATCAGGAGTTCTCAAGGAAGATATTCTGGTGTTTTTTTAGGGCTGATTTTAATCCTCCAGTTGCACTCCGAGTACACAGCAAGTATGTGAAAAATGCCTCTCAATCTCTCATTATGACAAGATAGTTATATTTCGTATAGGCTTTCTTACTCTAAGAGCTGTTGCTATTGGGTTTATCTTTCACGTATGCCCATCTGTGAAGATTTCTTTTGCACCATTGTTCCATGCACAGGCCTCTCTTAGGACCGCAGTCACTGTACGTAACAGCTGCGAGACCTGAGATCTGCTCCCATATTTTTTTAGCACTCGTTAGCATCAAGGCAAGCAGTATGAAGACTTCCAAATCTAGCGGTGTTCGATGGTGTACCGCCTGCTGAACCAGCTCAATCCTGCCGTCAGATCTTCACCCCAATTGTGAAGCATGCCTGAGGCCCGTCCTGGTGTTTTTAAGCCCCCAACGTCGTCTTCCAGGCAGCGCTGCATGGAAGGCACTAGGGTTAGGTAAGGGTTAGGTGCACTCGCTCCGCAGGCCACTTGCCAGTTGTGGGCCCGCCTACCAACAGAGGAACTGAAGCAGCGGGCAGACACCTTCTTACCACTTCAGGTTGAAGACGAGAGCGATGGCAGCTTCACCCATGACATCCCGAAAGAGGATCCCTTTAGCAGGCACGAGTCCACTGACTCAGCTCCCTCCAGATTTGATTTGATTTGTTGGGATCTCCATTAGCTTGGGCCGTAGCCAAAGCTATTCTTCCTGGAGTCCACCCACAACTTGTGCAGCTATACCCTCCTGAGAACCGAGGAAAATTTTGTTTTTCCTAATCAGATTTTTTTGTGATTCCATACCTGTTTAAGGTTAAAAAAACATCTTACAATTTAAATTTTTTTATTTATTTAAAGAATGTCCACTGTAGTGGACAACAGGATCATTTGAGTACGAAAACAGACAAATGCAGTAGATGTGGAGTCATTATTTACATGAAGATAGTCCTGATGTCCACTATAATTGACATTCATAAAATGGGAAATTTTTCAAAAGATACATAATGTAGTTTCTATCAGAACTCAATATATGATTCCTAACACCTTAATGAACAAGAAAATATATGATTATCATAGTAACAAAACCACAGACAAACAATATTTGACTCATCTCTTATATTTACATAAAATGTGCTTATGTTCCTATGCCGTCCATTTTGGATTGAAAGATAGAGGCGGTTCCCGGCTTCCCAGCCAATCAAATAACACATCACTGAAAAGCCCAGGATGTCCTCTGTACAGTACAGCAGGAATTAAGAGATTTCAAGGAAAGAAATGAAACTCAAATGTCCACTACAGTGGACATAAGTCAATGGGCTGGGTCTCAGGAGGATACATTGACGTGCATCATTATATTAAAAACAACCACCAAAAAACGATATTCAATAGAGAGTAGGGCTGGGCAATATGGAGTAAATCAGATATCACGTTATTCTCGACAGAATACCTCTATATCGATATTGTGGCGATATTCTAGGGTTGAAAATTGGTGCTTTAACAAAATATCTTCACACTTAGATTTTAGATGAACAATCATCAGTAATGTGGACATAATGTCTAAGTGGGTAAAAGGCACATAATAGAACAGTTACAACAGGCTGGTAACTAAAAGAAAATTACATCACTTTACTGTAATGCAGCTTTTAAAACCAGGAAAAGACTTACCGATATTACGATATCCAAAATCTAAGACGATATCTAGTCTCATATCAAGATATCGATTATAATATCGATATATTGCCCAGCCCTAATAGAGAGAGCGAGGGTTCTCTTGCCGGCTCTCCCTCCTCTCTCTTGGGCCCACTGGAGCTCGACGTAGGAGAAAACTCCGGAGAGGTCAGGAGCTCCACAAGCAGTGGCTTTCTCCTCCGCACCAGGCTGGTCACCTGCCCACCGTTAAAGCATTCTTACTAGGGCTGGGCATCGAGAACTGATTCCTACACATTTAAGACATGTGGGGACAGAGCCTTTGAAGCTATGGCTCCCAGACTCTGGAATGCTCTACCAACCAGCATTAGGCTTGCTGAGAATGTGGACTGTTTTAAGGGACTAGTAAAGACTCACTTGTTTAGGCTAGCTTTTGGGTAGCCTATGTCTGTTATTTATTTGATAATTGTATTTGTTGTATTTGTATTTTATATTATTGACTGTTTTATTGTCTATGCACATTGTAAAGCACTTTGTGACCTTGTCTGTGAAAAGCGCTGTAGAAATAAATTTTACTTACTTACTTGGAATCATTTAAAAAATTACGATTCCATCCGACTCGTTTTTTTATTGGAATCGTTTGGAGGATTTGGTTTCTGATCTGATCACGGTGTTCCAGATTTAACATGCGTAAGTTTGGGTTTCCGTAGCGCCCAGGTGCTTGTTGTGTTGCAGCCATGGAGCTCAGTAAGCGGAGCTCTAGCGGGGCTTTATTTTACACTGAAAAAATCCTGTTACACTGCAACCCACCTTTGAATCAAAATAAAACTTTCCTCTTATTTGTGAAATAAGCATGTGACCCGTTTCAACTTCACCCCTCAAAGAATCTGAATCGAGAATCGATGAGAACCATAATCAGAAGGAAGAATCGGGATTGGAATCAGTATCGTTAAAATCCAAACGATGCCCAACCCTACTTCTTACTCGACCGAATCGGCATCATTAAGAAGGCGTCGGACCTGAGAGGCATCGCGATGCCAGAAGAGCAGCTTGCCCCTCAGAGAGTCGTCTACGTCCAGGATCCACCAGCCAGACCCCCTCCACTGTGGCTGTCTTCACGCAGCTTCGGCCCTTTATCGAGGAGGCATCCTCTGACCCTGGAAAACTAAAGGCTCCGTTGTCACGCTACGCGCCATTAACCAGGGTCCACGGCGACACAGAAACAGGTTTTCCATCAGTCCCGTCGCTGGAGCAGAGACTGGCCTCCATCCTGCTTCCCTAACTCCTCACTCGGGGGGAGGAGGAAAAAGCAGAGATGGGAGTAAGTCACACATGGGCAAGTCGCAAGCAAGTCTCAAGTCTTAACCTTCAAGTCTTAACCTTCAACCTTCTTTATGCTAAATGTCATTTATTTATTAACTGTATAATAACACAATACCATACACAGTCCTATATACAGTACAGGCCAAAAGTTAGGACACACCTTCTCATTCAATGTGTTTCCTTTTTATTTTCATGACTATTTACATTGTAGATTCTCACTGAAGGCATCACAACTATAATTAAAGCTGCGAGCAGCGATGGACGGGCCCTCGCGCCTCTGCACACGTCGGGGTTACCGGCGAACGTGCATTTGCGCGGCACTCAGATGCCGCGAATCGTCAACAATGAAAAGGGAACTCCCCGCCGAGTTCAACGATACCTCACACAAGACTCTACGTCATACGGTTCATTAGCTGTGAAAGAGGGCGTGGCTAATGCATAGGGGGCGGGCCAAACCATCACCAATGAAGAAGTCTCTGCTGAGTTCAATGACCCCTCACACAAGGGTATACCTTAAACGGTTCAAATGTTATGAAAGGGGGCGTGGCCTGAGTAAGTGGGCGTGGTCATATTATAGGGGGCGGCTCAGTATCACACGTAGACCATACATTCTGAGTTTCATGCAAATCGGATGATGTTTGTCATATAAGGCGCATTTCCTCTTGCCAGCGGGGGGGCGCTGTGGCCAAAAGTCAATTTTGGCCTGTAGGTGTCCTCAGGCCTGGACCCTTGTCAATCGTGAGAAATTTCGGGCATAAACGACAACGTACACTCAAGTTACAACAACTTCTTTGTTCATCGCTAAACACTCAAAATGGCCGCCACGACACGCCCACACCGTCTGACGAAAAGTTTTTCTTTTAATAACTTTTCATCGTTAAGGTGTTGGGATGGTACAGACCAAGTTTGAGGTCCATCGGATGAAATCTCTAGGAGTAGTTCGTTAAAGTATAGCACCTTGACTTTTAGGCCTACTTCCTGTTGCCACTAGGGGGCGCTATGACTTTAAGTAAATATCGGCCTTTATTTGTCCTCAGGGTCGGACTCTTATGAAAAGTTT
The DNA here is from genome assembly GCF_004354835.1 of Perca flavescens. Classification (NCBI taxonomy): domain Eukaryota; kingdom Metazoa; phylum Chordata; class Actinopteri; order Perciformes; family Percidae; genus Perca; species Perca flavescens. The sequence continues at coordinate 39,890,297 of NC_041334.1, forward strand.
CGAGGTAATCGGACAACGTACACTCGAGTTACACCCACTTCCTGTTTTGGCGGCGAAACGCACAAAATGGCCGCCCCGCCACGACCACGCCCTATGACGAAAAGTTTTTCTTTTAACAAATTTTCATCTTTAACGTCTTAAGATGGCTCAGACCGAGTTTGAAGTTGATCGGATGAAATCTCTAGGAGGAGTTCCTTAAAGTACGACATGTGGAAATGGCCAAAATTGCACTAATTTGGAACATTTAATTCAAAATGGCGGACTTCCTGTTGGGTTTAGGGTATGGCTCTAATGAAGGTTTTTGTACATCTTGACATGTTACATACGTGTACCAAGTTTCGTGAGTCTACGTTAAACGCACTGCAGGGGCTCAATTTTCTTAACTTTCTAGTATATTCGCTGTTCTTGTTCTCACATACACAATCTGCAGAGTAATGGTGTTCTCTCAATGAGCTTCATGAGGTAGTCACCTGAAATGGTTTTACCTTCACAGGTGTGCTTTGTCAGGGTTCATTAGTGGAATTATTTCCATTATTAATAAAAAAGCAAAGGGTGGCTACTTTGAAGAATCTAAAATATAAGACATGTTTTCAGTTATTTCACACTTTCTTGTTAAGTACATAATTCCACATGTGTTCATTCATAGTTTTGATGCCTTCAGTGAGAATCTACAATGTAAATAGTCATGAAAATAAAAAGGAAACACATTGAATGAGAAGGTGGGTCCAAACTTTTGGCCTGTACTGTAGGCAAAGCCATGATGTCCTGACTATCCCCAGAGCTTCCACGGTGGCGCTGTCCAGGATCACGGCATGACAGACGGTGTTGCGGTGGAACATCTGGCTGCACATGTTTCAGTTCCCCGCTGAGATCTGCCCTAAGCTCCTAGATGATCCCATAGTCCCCGATGGGCTGTTTGGACCGCGGCTGAGGAAGTGGAGAAACTACGGAGACACACCTGCTGGAGAGCAACGCCTTCGTACCCCTTTCGGTCGAAAATGTTTCCCTTAAAGTGCCCGTATTATAAAAAAAAAAACCACTTTATTTTGTGTCTCTGGTGCTTCCAAACGCATACAAACTTTGAAAAACAACCCATCCATGGTGTTCTGAGTGAGATCTGGTTTGTGTCCTGCCTTCAGTCTCCTGGTGAGCTGGTCAAAACCTGCACGGCTTTCTACGGCACTAGCCAAAACGAGGTGGCTAACTGCAACCGTTATCATGCTAACGCTAGCATGCTAGCTCGTTCTCAATAGCAAAGCACTGCTACAACACACACAAGTTCACCATAATCTACCAAAGAACTACTTCCATGTGCTCCCTGGTTTAGAAGAAGTCTCTCAGCTGATCCTGAAGTTGGAGAAACAGCCTTTCTTTTACTGTCTGTGGAGCTAGCTGACATGATCTACGATCTGAGCTACTGAGCATGTGCGAGTGCAATCAAAGATAGTACAGAAGAAAAGATGTCTCACTCTGTAGCTAAAACAGAGACCTGAACACAGGGTGAAAGGAGGAGCTGCAGCAATGTGCAGTACAACAAAAATATGTTTTTTTTGAAAATTAAACCATGTAAACCTGTTCTGGTACAACCTTAAAATACAATTATGAACCTGAAAATGAGCAGAATATGGGCGCTTTAAGGAGTTTCTTCCCCTCTTCCTTATATCAACGAGGCACAAGAAGCGCCTCACCGACTCTGCCCAGTGCGTGCATTTTCTCAGTTTGTTTTACGTACAGCGGACATCAGGCGAAAACAGCTGCTGTTCCTTCACTACAGCGAGCACTCACAAGGTGCAGCTCTTTGAAAACAGTGTCTGTGCCACTGGCTGTGTGATGCTATCACTCAAGCCTATATTGCAGAGGGATTGGAGCCCCCTCAGGGCATCTGGGGACACTCCACGAGAGCTTAATTCACATCCACGATCCACCTCAGAGGGAGGACATTTGCTGACATCTGCACAGCGGCGACCTGCTTAACGGCAGATGATGCGCTGTTAGATCTGCCGTTTCATACGGAATGATAGCTGGATCAAATTCACCGTAATACCAGCTGTATGCCTCCTAATCTCACCATCGCTTATTAGTAGGCTGCATAGGGGCCCAGTATTGGAAGGCTATCGTCTTCACCCTCCGGAATCGCCAACATTGGCTGAAGAAAATGCTGATTGTTGGGAGCAGATCTCAGGTCTCGCAGCTGTAATATACAGTAACTGCGGACATAAGAGAGACCCGTGCAGGGTACAAGCGAGCGAAAGAAATCTACACAACTGTGCATGCGCGAGGAATAAACCCAATAGCAACAGCTCTTGGGCTATGCCTATACTCACAGAATCTGGAATTACAATATATTATATAATTATATTTAAAGGTCCGTTGACATGCTGCTCTTTGGATGTTTTTATATAGACCTTAGTGGTCCCCTAATACTGTATCTGAGTGAACATTTTCATGCCATTTAATATCCAGCCCTGCAGTGTGGTAGCTTTATTGACTGTTGCTGTTTTTTAGTTTCCAGACTGTTTCTAAAACCCACTGCCTTCATGATTTCTCTTCTGCAGTTTGCCTGTATGTTGCTGCTGAACCCCTTCTTGTTTTCTTCCTGTAGAGACACACCGTCAGGCCAGGAACAGCCAAGAGGAGAGGCAGCACCACCTGGCACCAGCTCTGTCGGTGGCAACAAGGTAACCGGAAGTATCACCATCGTAACAGACCGGGAGGCGTATTTGCATTTCCTAGAATAGCGAAGAAATGTCCTGCCCTACTCTGCCTCTGATTGGCAGTACTCATTGCCTTTGCTGGTTAGGTTGGTTAGGTTTAGGCATGAGGAGAGAGACTGGTTAGTGTGTAAGAATTCCAGGGTCAGCCAATCAGAGGCAGAGTAGGGTGGGACAAGTCTTCCCCATACTAGGAAACGCACATTCGTGATCAGGAGAGCAACTGTTAGCTGGTTCTTATAGACTCCAAAATCGAATGAAAATGTCACAGTGGGCACTGCAAAGAAGCCTATGCCAGTCTGTTCCTTTAGAGCTCAACATTGTGGTTCCGGAGGTAAAAATCCCATTAATTTTCTCCATAAAGACTTTGATTATTAGCCATAATAATGACAAATAATGTCTAAACCATCCAAGGTAGACTTACCATGAGCTACACGACTGTGAAACAAGGATGTGTGTTCCTGTAGAAGCCACAAGTCTGTATGACATAAACTTTTTGTTAGGAAAAACATGCTTCATTTGCTACACTACCCACAATCCTAAGCTAACAGCGATGTCTCTGACTGGTGGAGCTCTCTGTTACCATGGAAATATTTCCAGAACCCGCCTTAAAAATATTTGAATCTACAAAAGAGGGGCGTAGGCTCCTAAGCAGCGCCCAGATTGACACTTGTGTTCGATTTTGGAGACTGTAGGAAGCGGCTAACATGCCGTCCGAACAGCTACCCCACTAATGTGTAACTGTGTAAGGCCCACCCAAGCTAAACCTTAGTACGAAGCACATTAAACCTACAGTACCAACCTACAGTAGCAGATTAACCCCATAGCATTCTATCAAATGACAAAACTAAAGTCATAAAATTAGTTTAGGTAAAAAGTCTGCATACAGACCAACAAAACCAAACAATCCCCAAGAGGAAATTCTTCTTTTGGGCTCACTACCCTCATGACCTCTCCTACCCAAGCATTACCTGACCTCATGCAGGAATGGGAGCAAAGAAATGGTAAAGCCACCCGAGCGAGTTGTCCCAGAGTGAAAATCCAAAGAACAATAGACCCAGACAGATGACCTTTTGAAGGTGTTGGGAGAATACTCTGCAACTCCCAAGGTGTTCGTCTAAAAGCCCCCAGCTGCTGCATTCCCACCACCAGAGGATGTCAGGATATTAAGGGATAAACCCTCAACCTAACAGGGGGTTGGTACTGGGGCCAAAATTGGACAGCCATAGGCATAGTGGCATTAGCTAAATCATGCCAAGTATTATGGTTACACCACTCAAATGCACGATGTCTTCAAAACGGTAAAAAGGAGTTTGGTTTACACAGATCACTAATTTGTTGCCTTAAAGGTGCTCTAAGTGATGTGATGCATGTTTTTTAGGCTCCAACATTTTTTGTCACATACAGCAAACATCTCCTCACTATCTGCTAGCTGCCTGTCCCAGGAGATGTTTTTTACAGTGTGTTCAGGGGACAGACAGCTAGCAGATAGTGAGGAGATGTTTTTTACAGTGTGTTCAGGGGACAGACAGCTAGCAGATAGTGAGGAGATGTTTTTTACAGTGTGTTCAGGGGACAGGCAGCTAGCAGATAGTGAGGAGATGTTTTTTACAGTGTGTTCAGGGGACAGGCAGCTAGCAGATAGTGAGGAGATGTTTTTTACAGTGTGTTCAGGGGACAGACAGCTAGCAGATAGTGAGGAGATGTTTTTTACAGTGTGTTCAGGGGACAGACAGCTAGCAGATAGTGAGGAGATGTTTTTTACAGTGTGTTCAGGGGACAGGCAGCTAGCAGATAGTGAGGAGATGTTTTTTACAGTGTGTTCAGGGGACAGGCAGCTAGATAGTGAGGAGATGTTTGCTGTATGTGACAAAAAATGTTGTAGCTTAAAAAACGCGTCCCATCACTTAGAGCACATTTAACCCTAGACATTAGAGAGGGAGATGGGCCTGGCAATCACAGCCCCCACCCATCTTCTATCACCTGTTCCCAGACAGAAGAGGATTTTCCACAACAATGTTCCACCGGCACAGAAAGAAAGCAAGAGGGAAAACTGCAACCTGGAAATGCGTCCGACTCCACCCCTGTCCCAGACCCACAACGCCTGCAGCTGTACAACTACAAGGGTGAAAAATTCAACTATGCTGCTCTCAAGAATCCGCTGTCCTGGAAGGATATCTCCTATTACAGGCCAGGATGGATACCGTGCCACCTGCCATTTCTCAAACCTGGCAACCGGTATTGGGAACTGAAGGCGAACAGCACTGTGGTCTCCATCGGCATGGCACCGCAATATGGAAAAGGTCCGAAAAGGTTGGCCTGTGGAGTAATCTGTTACAACCACTTCGAAGGCCCTTGGTGCGAGGTCCAGTCCTACAATGGGGACGGGGTCTGTTTGCTCACCACAAGGCGTTGCTCCACCCATCGCCTCTGATGAGGCCCGGACCACCAGACCTGTTTAGAGGGTCCCGAGACCAGCGTGCATTCTGCCAGCACTCACTGCACAAGCCAGGAAAAAAGAAAAGAGACTGACGATCTAAAACAACATGCTCTAATCTAATTTATGTATAAAAATGCAAAATTTTATGTGCATGTGTACTCTGTGTAACCAATGAGAAGCCTTGTACTCAGTTTTTAATCGTATAATATGAAGGGAGAACCCAGAAGAAGAGCTTAGAGAGACTGAGACAGGAAACCTTGTGAAATCATGGAATAGCAATCATATAGGGCTGGGCGACATGGCGATATGTATCGTCAAATCTATATAAAAATGTCTATCGTATATATTTTTCTATCTAGTCTATATTGTGAAGTCAAAAAACCAGAAAACCAAACTGCGTTATGACAACATTTAGTAACATTCCTTGCACATTATGTTCATTTTGCACTAAAGTTCATAATAAGAAAATACTCCGTATATTTCATTTATCAAGTATTTAATTCACACAGGAGTAGTAGTGGGTACCGAAACCCAAGAAAGCTATTATTACATTTTAAATATATCGTTTATATTTGGCCTTAGCAAAAAAAAGCAGTTTTTTAACGTCACGATTGTCGTTTTGTGCTGTTTTTAAAAGTATAGTTTTAGCACCGGTTTTGAGAAAATATCCAACTCTCCACAGGAGAGTACCAAAATTAGAAGATAATATTTATTTATTTAATAACAAGAAACGTAAACATGTTATGTTGTGATATATATTTTCATTGAGATATAGAACAACCTGTATATTGAGCTAGAATATTTTGGTTCATATCGCTCGGCCCTACAATGATATTATTTTTACTCTGTATGGCATTTTGTACATGCTTTTTATTTTGCTTAATAAAACTAAATGGATCACTTGGTCTATTGAAAGACAAGTACCGTATGTATTTTGATTTGTTCATCCTCTCGTCCAAGACTTCTTCAGCGACTTTCTATTGTTGTATTCTACAATTCTTTAAAATGTTTTTTGTTATGCCCCAAGCAGACTGATACAGAGATGGAGAGGTTTACCTTTTTTTGGCTCGGATTTAAAAAGAAATCCTAAAAACTTTTCTAACAGTGTTGCTCATAAGTTTATGAACCCATGCTGAAGTTGACTAACAAGAGGAAAAAAAAAAAAAAATGTTTTGGAAATTGATCTTAATGCCTTAATTAAAAAATAATTAGCAAAATACACCCTTTAAGGACACCATAAATATAGCATAAGTCGGTCCACCCCTATGTTAGATTCACATAGAGGCAGAGAGAGACTTTTATTTTGAAAGGCCAGTTATTTTATGGATCCAGGATACTATGCATCCTGAAAAAGTTCCCTCGGCCTTTGGAATTAAAATACCCCCCCATCACCACATACCCTTCACCATACCCCCACATCATCACATACCCTTCACCATACCCCCCACATCATCACATACCCTTCACCATACCCCCAACATCACCACATACCCTTCACCATACCCCCAACATCACCACATACCCTTCACCATACCCCCACATCATCACATACCCTTCACCATACCCCCACATCATCACATACCCTTCACCATACCCCCAACATCACCACATACCCTTCACCATACCCCCAACATCACCACATACCCTTCACCATACCCCCACATCACCACATACCCTTCACCATACCCCCACATCATCACATACCCTTCACCATACCCCCACATCATCACATACCCTTCACCATACCCCCAACATCATCACATACCCTTCACCATACCCCCACATCATCACATACCCTTCACCATACCCCCAACATCACCACATACCCTTCACCATACCCCCCACATCATCACATACCCTTCACCATACCCACACATCATCACATACCCTTCACCATACCCACACATCATCACATACCCTTCACCATACCCCCACATCACATACCCTTCACCATACCCCCACATCATCACATACCCTTCACCATACCCCCACATCATCACATACCCTTCACCATACCCCCCCCACATCATCACATACCCTTCACCATACCCCCACATCATCACATACCCTTCACCATACCCACACATCATCACATACCCTTCACCATACCCCCACATCATCACATACCCTTCACCATACCCCCACATCATCACATACCCTTCACCATACCCCCCACATCATCACATACCCTTCACCATACCCACACATCATCACATACCCTTCACCATACCCCCACATCATCACATACCCTTCACCATACCCCCACATCATCACATACCCTTCACCATACCCCCACATCATCACATACCCTTCACCATACCCCCAACATCACCACATACCCTTCACCATACCCCCACATCATCACATACCCTTCACCATACCCCCCACATCATCACATACCCTTCACCACCCCCCCACATCATCACATACCCTTCACCATACCCACACATCATCACATACCCTTCACCATACCCCCACATCATCACATACCCTTCACCATACCCCCACATCATCACATACCCTTCACCATACCCCCACATCATCACATACCCTTCACCATACCCCCAACATCACCACATACCCTTCACCATACCCCCACATCATCACATACCCTTCACCATACCCCCCCACATCGTCACATACCGTTACCCCTTCACATACCTAGAGATCGGCATGGTTTTATGTCGGTTAGCCTAATAGCTGGTTTGATTTGCATTGAGAGATGATTTCATGGAAAGTACCCCATGCCAAATTATTAAGTTTAAAGGTCCCATGACATGGTGCTCTTTAGGTGCTTTTATATAGACCTTAGTGGTCCCCTAATACTGTATCTGAAGTCTCTTTTATATAGACCTTAGTGGTCCCCTAATACTGTATCTGAAGTATCTTTTATATAAACCTTAGTGGTCCCCTAATACTGTATCTGAAGTCTCTTTTATATAGACCTTAGTGGTCCCCTAATACTGTATCTGAAGTCTCTTTTATATAGACCTTAGTGGTCCCCTAATACTGTATCTGAAGTCTCTTTTATATAGACCTTAGTGGTCCCCTAATACTGTATCTGAAGTCTCTTTTATATAGACCTTAGTGATCCCCTAATACTGTATCTGAAGTCTCTTTTATATAGACCTTAGTGGTCCCCTAATACTGTATCTGAAGTCTCTTTTATATAGACCTTAGTGGTCCTCTAATACTGTATCTAAAGTCTCTTTTATATAGACCTTAGTGGTCCCCTAATACTGTATCTGAAGTCTCTTTTATATAGACCTTAGTGGTCCTCTAATACTGTATCTGAAGTCTCTTTTATATAGACCTTAGTGGTCCCTAATACTGTATCTGAAGTATCTTTTATATAGACCTTAGTGGTCCCCTAATACTGTATCTGAAGTCTCTTTTATATAGACCTTAGTGGTCCCCTAATACTGTATCTGAAGTCTCTTTTATATAGACCTTAGTCATCCCCTAATACTGTATCTGAAGTCTCATTTATATAGACCTTAGTGGTCCCCTAATACTGTATCTCTTTCCCCCAATTCAGACTTGGTGCAGAATTCCAGCCAATAGAGCCAGTCCCATAATGAGCTTTCCTTAGGATGTGCCATTTCTGTGTCTGTAGCTATAGAGAGCCGAAGTCCCGCCCCTTCCGGTGGACCTCATGGGACCTTAAGTCAGAAAAAATATGAATGGGGGAGAGGCAAATTACTTTTTTATCCCGTTTGAATTGAGCCATGGATTACAAATATAATGTTCATCAATTTAAAAGATAATTTTTCAACCGAAGTAAGTCTCCGTTAGCCGTAGGTTTGTCGTAGTACCGCTTAGTTTTGTGTGAAACCGCTCAGTGGACTACATCTCCCAGTGGACTACATCTCCCAGTGGACTACATCTCCCAGTGGACTACATCTCCCGTTTCACACAATCTACGTCACCTAGCTTGATGCTCAACTTGCTCGCTAGCTAGCTAGCTTAGCTCTGTTCCACAACACATGTAACGTTATCTTAACTGCTGTGTTTTATCCAGTCAAGTGTTTTCAGCAGAGAAGCAAAAGAACAAGAGAGATCTACTGATTATTAGAGTAACGTTACATTCCCGGTACCATACACACAGACATCGTAGCTTCAGAGAGACGTCATCCATGAAGTTTGTAGTCTTTCTAATTACGTATTTTCACAGTCTTATACTTCAACAGTAACAATAAACGGAGACATTTTTTTAGGTTGAAAAATGTTTTAAATTGACGAACATCATATTTGTAATCCATGGCTCAATTCAAACTGGATCAAAAAAGAATTATTATCTCTCCATTGACCCTCGTTCATATTTTTCCCCTTATGACATCATAAGGAGAAGATTCCTGATTGGTCCATCTGAGCTTTCATTTTCTCAAAGGCAGAGCAGGATACCCAGGGCTCGGTTTACACCTATCACCATTTCTAGCCACTGGGGGGACCATAGGCAGGCTGGGGGAACTCATATTAATGTTAAAAAAACCTCATAAAGTGACATTTTCATGCCATGGGACCTTTAAAGTCTCAGTAGTAGAATCTTGTAGAGCTCAGTGACATTATGACAGATATTTTTTTAGTAGGGCTGTCCTCGACTAAAGAACTTCTTAGTCGACTAACACTTATAGGATTTTGTCGACTAATCGATTAGTTGATTTAATTGACAGAGCTGTGAGCTTTGAGAGGTGGTTAAGACTAGAAAAACACAATATAAATGTAGTTAATTAACCATCTGTAAAACTGAGTTTCTCCACAATTAATCCTGCAAAAGCACCACTTTAAATCTTGTGTTTACCGTAAATGTGCTCAGAAGTTTCTTGGAAATAAGTAATTAAACATGAATAAGCATAAAAAATTACTAATGGACTAAAGAAATCTTAGTCAACTAAGACCAAAACGACAGATTAGTCGACTAATCGACTAAGCGGTGGCAGCCCTAATTTTTAGATGTGAGATGATGTCAGACTTGAGTCTTTTCAGAGTCTTCTAGTGTGTGATAGGCATAACACAACCCAAATCCTACTCTGCCCCGTTTACAACAGATCCAGCAACCTCAGCAACTCCTGCAGCACCTGAACCACAGCCAGCAGCTCCAGCCGAGCCGGTCCCACCTCCAGCCCCCTCCTCACAGCCAGCAGCAGCAGTGGGGGGCCCGCCTCCTGCAGCCCCACCACCTGCATCGACTTCCCAGCCAGCCTTTCTCCCGTGGACACATGCTGGGGCCCCTGACTGCCCTGGGAGGAGGCCTTTTGGGGCCAGTTCCTGTCTGGCCAGGAGGCCTGGGCCCAGCAGGGGCTGCAGCCCTGGCCTGGGGCTTCCAGCAGGTCGGCAGGGACTTCACTGGGCCTAGACTGCTGGGGGGCTTCCACAACCCTGCAGGGCCAGGCAGCAGGTACCGAGGGGGGCAAAGAGGAGGAGGCTTCAACAGGATGTAGAGACCTGGTCTGACAAACTCCAGTAGCGTTCCCTGCTAACTTTCACCCACCTGCTGCCGTTCATGGGGCCGGTTTTATTATAAACTACCACCGTGGGAACACTCAGACCCTGAATACTGAATACTGGTCCTGGACCTTTATTATAAACTACCACCGTGGGAACACTCAGACCCTGAATACTGAATACTAGTCCTGGACCTTTATTATAAACTACCACCGTGGGAACACTCAGACCCTGAATACTGGTCCTGGACCTTTATTATAAACTACCACCGTGGGAACACTCAGACCCTGAATACTGAATACTAGTCCTGGACCTTTATTATAAACTACCACCATGGGAACACTGAGACCCTGAATACTGGTCCTGGACCTTTATTATAAACTACCACCGTGGGAACACTCAGACCCTGAATACTGGTCCTGGACCTTTATTATAAACTACCACCGTGGGAACACTGAGACCCTGAATACTGAATACTAGTCCTGGACCTTTATTATAAACTACCACCGTGGGAACACTGAGACCCTGAATACTGGTCCTGGACCTTTATTATAAACTACCACCGTGGGAACACTCAGACCCTGAATACTGAATACTGGTCCTGGACCTTTATTATAAACTACAACCCTGGGAACACTCAGACCCTGAATACTGGTCCTGGACCTTAATTATAAACTACCACCGTGGGAACACTGAGACCCTGAATACTGAATACTAGTCCTGGACCTTTATTATAAACTACCACCGTGGGAACACTGAGACCCTGAATACTGGTCCTGGACCTTTATTATAAACTACCACCGTGGGAACACTCAGACCCTGAATACTGGTCCTGGACCTTAATTATAAACTACCACCGTGGGAACACTGAGACCCTGAATACTGAATACTAGTCCTGGACCTTTATTATAAACTACCACCGTGGGAACACTGAGACCCTGAATACTGGTCCTGGACTTTTATTATAAACTACCACCGTGGGAACACTCAGACCCTGAATACTGGTCCTGGACCTTTATTATAAACTACCACCGTGGGAACACTCAGACCCTGAATACTGGTCCTGGACCTTTATTATAAACTACCACCTTGGGAACACTGAGACCCTGAATACTGGTCCTGGACCTTTATTATAAACTACCACCGTGGGAACACTCAGACCCTGAATACTGAATACTGGACCTGGACTGGAAAAGGAAGGAGTGACCTCACTCTCTGTCTGTATGCAGCTCGCAAATGTATATTTATTTATCTGCCATCACAAAAATCAGCAACATGGTGATGTGTAAGCCTGATCCAGGACCGTCGTAGTCCAGGAAGATTGTTGAAAATACAAACTCTCTTTTTTTGTGTATTTTTGCTGTCCTATGTGACGGTAGAGACAGACGGCGCCCCCTAGTGACCTTAGAGTAAGAGTTGATGTCAGGCAGGTGGAAAGTAACACAAAACATGATTTATTTATTTTTTAAGATTATTTTTGGGTCTTTTCTGCCTTTAATGGACAGGACAGCTAGGTGAGAAAGGGGGGAGAGAGAGAGGAATCATCACAGGTCGGACTCAAACCCTGGACCTCTGCGTCGAAGTATAAACCTCTAAGTATATGTGCGCCTGCTCCACCCACTGAGCCAACCCGGCCACAGGAGGAGTCTTCCATTAAAGGTGATACAAATCCTTTAAAATCAAAGATCCCTCTGTGTTTCCGCTGATGACTGGGAGCTTTGTTACTAGCAAAACCACTAACTAATGCTGAACCTGCTAGCAAGACCACTAACTAGTGCTGAACCTGCTAGCAAGACCACTAACTAGTGCTGAACCTGCTAGCAAGACCACTAACTAGTGTTGAACCTGCTAGCAAGACCACTAACTAGTGCTGAACCTGCTAGCAAGACCACTAACTAGTGCTGAACCTGCTAGCAAGACCACTAACTAGTGCTGAACCTGCTAGCAAGACCACTAACTAGTGCTGAACCTGCTAGCAAGACCACTATCTAGTGCTGAACCTGCTAGCAAGACCACTAACTAGTGCTGAACCTGCTAGCAAGACCACTAACTAGTGCTGAACCTGCTAGCAAGACCACTATCTAGTGCTGAACCTGCTAGCAAGACCACTAACTAGTGCTGAACCTGCTAGCAAGACCACTAACTAGTGCTGAACCTGCTAGCAAGACCAGTGTCTAGTGCTGAACCTGCTAGCAAGACCACTAACTAGTGCTGAACTTGCTAGCAAGACCACTAACTAGTGCTGAACCTGCTAGCAAGACCACTATCTAGTGCTGAACCTGCTAGCAAGACCACTAACTAGTGCTGAACCTGCTAGCAAGACCACTATCTAGTGCTGAACCTGCTAGCAAGACCACTATCTAGTGCTGAACCTGCTAGCAAGACCACTAACTAGTGCTGAACCTGCTAGCAAGACCACTAACTAGTGCTGAACCTGCTAGCAAGACCACTATCTAGTGCTGAACCTGCTAGCAAGACTACTAACTAACTAGTGCTGAACCTGCTAGCAAGACCACTATCTAGTGCTGAACCGGCCTGACATCGAGCCTACATCTACACTACTACGGTTTGGTTTTAAAACGAATATATTTTGCTACGTTTACACCTCGCGTCTGCACTACTCCTACGTGTTCGAGCCCCAAGAAATAAGACGGCGGATCGGGCCACATTTTTCGGTCCGAGCCCGGCAGAGCAGTAACCGAGCCCGACAGAGCAGTAACCGAGCCCGGCAGAGCAGTAACCGAGCCCGGCAGAGCAGTAACCGAGCCCGGCAGAGCAGTAACCGAGCCCGACAGAGCAGTAACCGAGCCCGGCAGAGCAGTAACCGAGCCCGGCAGAGCAGTAACCGAGCCCGGCAGAGCAGTAACCGAGCCCGACAGAGCAGTAACCGAGCCCGGCAGAGCAGGAACCGAGCCCGGCAGAGCAGTAACCGAGCCCGACAGAGCAGTAACCGAGCCCGGCAGAGCAGGAACCGAGCCCGACAGAGCAGGAACCGAGCCCGACAGGCATTAAGATATTTCTGTCCGAGTCTGTTTATACTGCTGCTGGTGGTCTCGACACTAGCTGCAGTCTTCTCCTGAACAGAGGTGGCGCTAATGAGCAAAGACTACCGACTTTGCTCCGTCTACAGACTAGAAGAAGAAGAAGAAAAAGGTAAACAACAGCAGAACTGGCAGCAGCGTTGCCGTCAATGCTGTGATCTGATTGGATGATCTACTTGGTGGGATCGAGCCTTTCATTCACCATAAAAGAGCTCATCTTAACCCGGTGAGGTTACCATAGAGACCTGCAGTCACTCCGAGAGTCCTGGCATCACGTTGCCCTCGAGCTCGTCCAGGCTTCCTGTTTCCGCTTCGTCGCGCACTCAAGATCCTGGCGCGCCGGCGAGATATCTACGTCATTTTGACGCTACGTTGGCGCGCGCGAGTCAAATAAAAAGCTGCAGCCCAGTGTTTCCTTACCGTAACCACTAGCTGTTGACCTGTTGGTACCGAAGAAGTCCGACAAACACTAACAGAAACTCTCCCATGTGTATGGAAGGTTAGCAGTAGAGGAAATGTCTTGTTTCTCCGCTGTGTTTTATGTAATCGGACTCCGACAGACCTGGCGTCACTTTTCAACTCTGCCTCAAAGAGATCCTCTTCTGACCGAACGAATGCTCTCAGGTTGAATCAGTTCACAGCTTTGTGTAAATAGATTTTTCTTTTTAAAGATAATTTTATTAGACAGGGGTGGTGGATAGACAGGATAGGTGGGAGAGAGATGGGGGTACGACACGCAGCAAAGGGCACCAGGTGGGATTCGAACCCACGCTGCAAAGGACTCAGCCAACATGGGGCTGCCCCCACTTTGTGTAAATATGTATCTGTTTCTTTCTGTACACTGCTCTCATTAAGAGCATTGACTGAGATGTTAAAAGCCTCTGGTTGGGTCTTTATTTCCCAGCTTTCTTGAACACAACACCAGCTTGACAGACTATTTTAACACCCCGACACACTCATTTCCTAAAGGGAAACCCTGAGGATGTTTTCTACGGTCTATAGTAGCTGCTTATTGGTTCTCGTTGCATCATGGGAGAGACCAGGATGCACGCTGATTCTTAACAACAAAAAAACTGTAAAAAAAAAACACACAATGGACGGACTACTTTACACGTCTTCCAGTGGACTCTTTGTCTTGTAAAATAATGTTTTTTTTGTACTACACGTTTGGTTTGTTACCCTGTTTGTGTTTAGTTGTTGTATGTACAGTAGGAAGTGACTGTGTAACGCTCATTTTAACTTAAAAGTCATTTTTTTATGTTTTTTTACCTCATTTTTTGTATTAAAAGTTGCCTGTGTAAACCATAGTTTGCCTTGAGATGTTTTTGATGTCACCTTAACACACACACACACACACAAATATACCTCCAAATCCTGATTTATTTTTTCATCCTGTCCACACGAGATAATATGTTGTGTGCACAAGATTAATCTCATATACAGTACAGGCCAAAAGTTTGGACCCACCTTCTCATTCAATGAGTTTCCTTTTTATTATTTACATTGTAGATTCTCACTGAAGGCATCAAAACTATGAATGAACACATATGGAATTATGTACTTAACAAAAAAGTGTGAAATAACTGAAAACATGTCTTATATTTTAGATTCTTCAAAGTAGCCACCCTTTGCTTTTTTTGATAACTCTGCAAACCCTTGGTGTTCTCTCAATGAGCTTCATGAGGTAGTCACCTGAAATGGTTTTACCTTCACAGGTGTGCTTTGTCAGGGTTAATTAGTGGAATTTGTTCCCTTATTAATAAAAGTATACATCAAATGATGGGTCTCAAATCAACTTTGCTCATGGATGCCAAAACCAGTTTGTACAAACAGCATCCGGCCGCGTCTAAAGGCAAATACAGTCCCTCTAAATCATATTCATACAACATTAAATCCACTTTTTGCTAGTTTTGAAGGCGGTAAAGAGGGTCTGTGTTTAGGGTGCCTGGTCCTAAAGGGTTGTCCTTAGTGTCTTCATCAATCAGAGGTGTGTTTAGGGCGTAACATTCAATCAACCAATCAGAGATCATCTCCCATTCATCAACCAATCAGAGATCATCTCCCATTCATCAACCAATCAGAGATCAGCTCCCATTCATTAACCAATCAGAGATCATCTCCCATTCATCAACCAATCAGAGATCATCTCCCATTCATCAACCAATCAGAGATCATCTCCCATTCATCAACCAATCAGAGATCAGCTCCCATTCCCTTTAAAATCCAGGCGCGTTTGGACCTTGGAGCATTGCTGTTATGATGGAGGATTTACACCCTAATATTTTTATTAGTAATCTTCTGTGTGTGTGTGTGTGTGTGTGTGTGTGTGTGTGTGTGTGTGTGTGTGTGTGCGTGCACGAGCCTAGGAGCATTGTACTAATGCTCTGTTAAAATAACAATGAAATGCTGCGTTATTGACTTTAGACCAGGTTTTTGTTGGTCAATGGTGCGATCACTTCCCACTGCCTCAAGACAGGAATACTCCCAGAATGCACCTGAACACACCTCCCTGTAAGACCAGCACGCCCAGAATGCACCTGAACACACCTCGCTGTACTGTAGTATTTCAGTTTAACATGTTTCCTTAATATCTGATGAGGCATTGGTGTCATTTTTGGATTTATTACAGTACAAATATTACATATTGGACCTTTAATTTAAAGCCTCCAGGTCGCAGACACAGAAGAGACAGACACAGAATAAACTTCAAACTTTATTCAAAGATCGTTTTGATTTAGAGTTTAGATTTAACACACTGTAGGAAAATCAAATAAATCAAAAAGTGCATTTGTAAGAAATGTAAAAGGTTTCAGTACACTTCACATTCATTATTACATTTGCAATAAATTAAAAATTAAAAACACAGACAATAAAACCAGTAAGAAACAGAGCTCCGCTGCCCGCAGGAAGCTGAAGAATCAAAAGAAATACACATCTTTCATTCATGATTTCAGTCTGCAGGAAGGATGCTCCAAAGAAAAGGTAAAACTCGGTGCACGTTTGGTACGCTGTCATTCTCACACAAAAGTGCATTCACAGTATTTTAAATTACAATATTCACATAAAATGTTAAAATAAGAATAAATTCAGTTAGTGAGAAAAACATGTTTTTCTTAAAACAGGAGCGCCGGTATTTTAGTTTCGGACCATTCGTGGTATTAAAGGTCTTAAAGGAACACGCCGACTTATTGGGACTTTATCTTATTCACTGTAACCCCCAGAGTTAAAGTCCCAATAAGAGATGAGAAGGGTATGTATGGACTAGTCTAACTCTGGGGGTTACAGTGAATAAGATAAAGTCCCAATAAGAGATGAGAAGGGTATGTATGGACTAGTCTAACTCTGGGGGTTACGGTGAATAAGATAAAGTCCCAATAAGAGATGAGAAGGGTATGTATGGACTAGTCTAACTCTGGGGGGTTACGGTGAATAAGATAAAGTCCCAATAAGAGATGAGAAGGGTATGTATGGACTAGTCTAACTCTGGGGGTTACAGTGAATAAGATAAAGTCCCAATAAGAGATGAGAAGGGTATGTATGGACTAGTCTAACTCTGGGGGTTCCTTTAATGTGAGGTAGAAGTGATGGAGCACATTTAAAGGGCCAGTGTGTAGGATTCTGTGGCATCTAGCCAGCCCCCCCCAGGAAGAGAGCTCAGCCTTTCTGCTGAGTTTGTCCAGTGGCCACTATCGGTACTGCGACCCCCCCCCCCACACACACACACATCTCGGGGTCAGGGGTCACATGCGGTGCGTTGCCAAGTGCGGCCGGTGCTCGTTGTCATGGCGCTTCAGAAGAGGATTCAGATCCGTCTCCAACTCCCTCTGCTTCTGTAACAAACCCTGAAAACACACACACACACACACACAGGCAAACACACACACACACACACACACACACACAAACACACACACACACACACACACACACACACACACACACACACACACACACACACACACACACACACACACACACAGGCAAACACACACACACACACACACACACACAACACACACACACACACACACACACACACACACACACACACACACACACACACACACAGGCAAACACAACACACACACACACACACAGGCAAACACACACACACACACACACACACACAAGGACGCACAGACACACAGACACACAGACAAACACACACACACGCAGACACACACACACAGACAAACACACACAGACAAACAAACACAAGGACACGCAGACACACACATCACATCTTTAGTGATCTCATCTTTAGTGATCACATCTTTAATGATCACATCTTTAGTGATCTCATCTTTAATGATCACAGCACGACTAGTGATCATCTTTAGTGATCTCATCTTTAGTGATCTCATCTTTAATGATCACATCTTTAATGATCACATCTTTAATGATCACATCTTTAATGATCACATCTTTAATGATCACATCTTTAGTGATCACATCTTTAGTGATCTCATCTTTAGTGATCACATCTTTAATGATCTCATCTTTAGTGATCTCATCTTTAATGATCACATCTTTAGTGATCTCATCTTTAGTGATCACATCTTTAATGATCTCATCTTTAGTGATCTCATCTTTAGTGATCTCATCTTTAATGATCTCATCTTTAATGATCACAACACGACTAGTGATCATCTTTAGTGATCTCATCTTTAGTGATCTCATCTTTAGTGATCTCATCTTTAGTGATCTCATCTTTAATGATCTCATCTTTAATGATCTCATCTTTAATGATCTCATCTTTAATGATCTCATCTTTAATGATCACAACACGACTAGTGATCATCTTTAGTGATCCCATCACGACTCTCAATGAGAAGATGCCGTCGCATTAGGGGAAAGAGCCCGAAAATCTTTTGTGTCAGTCTGTGTGTGTGTGTATATCTGTGTGTGTGTGTGTGTGTATATCTGTGTTTGTGTGTGTGTATATATCTGTGTGTGTGTGTGTGTGTGTGTATATCTCTGTGTGTGTGTATATCTGTGTTTTGTGTGTGTATATATCTGTGTGTGTGTGTGTGTGTGTGTGTATATCTCTGTGTGTGTGTGTATATCTGTGTTTGTGTGTGTGTATATATCTGTGTGTGTGTGTGTGTGTGTGTATATCTCTGTGTGTGTGTGTATATCTGTGTTTGTGTGTGTATATATCTGTGTGTGTGTGTGTGTGTGTATATATCTGTGTGTGTGTGTGTGTGTATATATGTGTGTGTGTGTGTATATCTGTGTGTGTGTGTGTGTGTATATCTCTGTGTGTGTGTGTGTGTGTGTGTGTGTATATCTGTGTGTGTGTGTGTATATATGTGTGTGTGTGTGTGTATATCTGTGTTTGTGTGTGTATATCTGTGTTTGTGTGTGTGTGTGTGTGTATATCTGTGTGTGTGTGTGTGTATGTGTGTGTGTGTGTGTGTGTGTGTGTGTGTGTGTGTGTATGTGTGTATATTTGTGTGTGTGTGTGATATTGTGAAAATATGCTGCGTGCCACTGGTCCATGAGTTGTGTCTTGTATTGTACTGCATCTGT
>NC_041334.1:39929465-39934465 GCF_004354835.1 Perca flavescens
TGAGATCGGTCCAGAAATGCTCAAGGCTCTGGGTGTGGAGGGGCTGTCCTGGTTGACATGCCTCTTCAACATTGCGTGGAAGTCTGGGACGGTGCCAAAGGAGTGGCAGACTGGGGTGGTGGTTCCCCTTTAAAAAGGGGGACCAGAGGGGTGTGTGCCAATTACAGGGTATCACACTTCTCAGCCTCCCTGGTAAAGTCTACTCCAAGGTGCTGGAAAGGAGGGTTCGGCCGATAGTCGAACCTCGGGTTGAGGAGGAACAATGCGGATTCCGTCCTGGTCGTGGAACAACGGACCAGCTCTTTACTCTCGCAAGGATCCTGGAGGGAGCCTGGGAGTATGCCCAACCGGTCTACATGTGTTTTGTGGATTTGGAGAAGGCGTATGACCGGGTCCCCCGGGAGATACTGTGGGAATGCTGCGGGAGTATGGGGTGAGGGGGTCTCTACTCAGGGCCATCCAATCTCTGTATGACCAAAGTGAGAGCTGTGTCCGGGTTCTCGGCAGTAAGTCGGACTCGTTTCAGGTGAGGGTTGGCCTCTGCCAGGGCTGCGCTTTGTCACCAATCCTGTTTGTAACATTTATGGACAGGATATCGAGGCGTAGTCGGGGTGGGGAGGGGTTGCAGTTCGGTGGGCTGGGGATCTCATCGCTGCTCTTTGCAGATGATGTGGTCCTGATGGCATCATCGGCCTGCGACCTTCAGCACTCACTGGCTCCTTTGCGTCGAAAGGAGCCAGTTGAGGTGGTTCGGGCATCTGGTAAGGATGCCCCCTGGGCGCATCCCTAGGGAGGTGTTCCAGGCACGTCCAGCTGGGAGGAGGCCTCGGGGAAGACCCAGGACTAGGTGGAGGGAGGTCCAACTGGGAGGAGGCCTCGGGGAAGACCCAGGACTAGGTGGAGGGAGGTCCAGCTGGGAGGAGGCCTCGGGGAAGACCCAGGACTAGGTGGAGGGAGTTCCAGCTGGGAGGAGGCCTCGGGGAAGACCCAGGACTAGGTGGAGGGAGGTCCAGCTGGGAGGAGGCCTCGGGGAAGACCCAGGACTAGGTGGAGGGAGATCCAGCTGGGAGGAGGCCTCGGGGAAGACCCAGGACTAGGTGGAGGGATTATATCTCCAACCTGGCCTGGGAACGCCTCGGGATCCCCCAGTCGGAGCTGGTTAATGTTGCTTGGGAAAGGGAAGTTTGGGGTCCCCTGCTGGAGCTGCTCCCCCCGCGACCCGACACCGGATAAGCGGACGAAGATGGATGGATGGATGGTCCCCTAATACTGTATCTGAAGTCTCTTTTATATAGACCTTAGTGGTCCCCTAATACTGTATCTGAAGTCTCTTTTATATAGATCTTAGTGGTCCCCTAATACTGTATCTGAAGTCTCTTTTATATAGGCCTTAGTGGTCCCCTAATACTGTATCTGAAGTCTCTTTTATATAGACCTTAGTGGTCCCCTAATACTGTATCTGAAGTCTCTTTTATATAGATCTTAGTGGTCCCCTAATACTGTATCTGAAGTCTCTTTTATATAGGCCTTAGTGGTCCCCTAATACTGTATCTGAAGTCTCTTTTATATAGACCTTAGTGGTCCCCTAATACTGTATCTGAAGTCTCTTTATATAGGCCTTAGTGGTCCCCTAATACTGTATCTGAAGTCTCTTTTATATAGACCTTAGTGGTCCCCTAATACTGTATCTGAAGTCTCTTTTATATAGACCTTAGTGGTCCCCTAATACTGTATCTGAAGTCTCTTTTATAGAGGCCTTAGTGGTCCTGCTGTGAGACTGGGTTGTTTAAATAGCTCACGCTACTATATTGTGTGAACAGTTAACTTCAGCATGCATGGTTTCAATGAGCTGCTGATGGTGGTCCAACTGGTGGTTTCAACTCAAATGTCATCGAGAGGAAATTATATTTGACTTTACAGACACATCTCCATAAACTGTAGCTCCTTGCCCTCTCCTCTTTCAGTCCTCCCTCCTACCTGGTTCTGGTTGGGTATCCGCTGGTCCTATCTATGCTGGCTCCGCCTACACTCTCTGCTCCACAGCTGCTGGTGGCCTCCCAGACCAGGGACAGGCTGGACGAGGGCTCCCAGTCCCCTCGGTCAGAGCCATGGGACAGGGCTGGAGGTGGAGCTGACGGGGCTGGAGGTGGAGCAGGAGGTGGAGCAGGAGGTGGAGTCTGGAGAGGAGGCCGTCTCTGCAGCGAGTCAAAGTGTGAAGCCCAGAGCTCGTGGTCCTCTATCTGCAGAGACACGTTCAAAAAAAATAAAGCAATGAACACAAAACACAGTGAAACATTAAAGGGATACACCACCGTTTGTTGAAATAGTTCTTATCAAGGTCTCCTTTAGCTGTAGACAGGTGGGGTCTCCTTTAGCTGTAGACAGGTGGGGTCTCCTTTAGCTGTAGACAGGTGGGGTCTCCTCTAGCTGTAGATAGGTGGGGTCTCCCCTAGCTGTAGATAGGTGGGGTCTCCCCTAGCTGTAGATAGGTGGGGTCTCCTCTAGCTGTAGACAGGTGGGGTCTCCTCTAGATGTAGATAGGTGGGGTCTCCCCTAGCTGTAGATAGATGGGGTCTCCTCTAGCTGTAGATAGGTGGGGTCTCCTCTAGCTGTAGATAGGTGGGGTCTCCCCTAGCTGTAGACAGGTGGGGTCTCCTCTAGCTGTAGATAGGTGGGGTCTCCCCTAGCTGTAGATAGGTGGGGTCTCCCCTAGCTGTAGATAGGTGGGGTCTCCTCTAGCTGTAGATAGGTGGGGTCTCCTCTGGCTGTAGATGGGGGGTCTCCCCTAGCTGTAGATAGGTGGGGTCTCCTCTAGCTGTAGATAGGTGGGGTCTCCCCTAGCTGTAGATAGGTGGGGCCTCCCTAGCTGTAGATAGGTGAGGTCTCCTCTAGCTGTAGATGGGTGGGGTCTCCCCTAGCTGTAGATAGGTGGGGTATCCCCTAGCTGTAGATAGGTGGGGTCTCCTCTGGCTGTAGATAGGTGGGGTCTCCCCTAACTGTAGATAGGTGGGGTCTCCCTAGCTGTAGATAGGTGGGGTCTCCCCTAACTGTAGATAGGTGGGGTCTCCCCTAGCTGTAGATAAGTAGCTGTAGATAGGTGGGATCTCCTCTAGCTGTAGATAGGTGGGATCTCCTCTAGCTGTAGATAGGTGGGGTCTCCTCTAGCTGTAGATAGGTGGGGTCTCCTCTAGCTGTAGATAGGTGGGGTCTCCTCTAGCTGTAGATAGGTGGGGTCTCCTCTAGCTGTAGATAGGTGGGGTCTCCTCTAGCTGTAGATAGGTGGGGTCTCCCCTAGCTGTAGATAGGTGGGGTCTCCTCTAGCTGTAGATAGGTGGGGTCTCCTCTAGCTGGAGATAGGTGGGGTCTCCTCTAGCTGGAGATAGGTGGGGTCTCCTCTAGCTGTAGATAGGTGGGGTCTCCTCTAGCTGTAGATAGGTGGGGTCTCTTCTAGCTGTAGATAGGTGGGGTCTCTTCTAGCTATAGATAGGTGGGGTCTCCCCTAGCTATAGATAGGTGGGGTCTCCTCTAGCTGTAGATAGGTGGGGTCTCCTCTAGCTGTAGATAGGTGGGGTCTCCTCTAGCTATAGATAGGTGGGGTCTCCTCTAGCTGTAGATAGGTGGGGTCTCCTCTAGCTGTAGATAGGTGGGGTCTCCTGTAGCTGTAGATAGGTGGGGTCTCCCCTAGCTGTAGATAGGTGGGGTCTCCCCTAGCTGTAGATAGGTGGGGTCTCCTCTAGCTGTAGATAGGTGGGGTCTCCCCTAGCTGTAGATAGGTGGGGTCTCCTCTAGCTGTAGATAGGTGGGGTCTCCTCTAGCTGTAGATAGGTGGGGTCTCCCCTAGCTGTAGATAGGTGGGGTCTCCTCTAGCTGTAGATAGGTGGGGTCTCCCCTAGCTGTAGATAGGTGGGGTCTCCCCTAGCTGTAGATAGGTGGGGTCTCCTCTAGCTGTAGATAGGTGGACCAACACATTTTTTGTGCATGCATCGTTTTAGTCCGGTGCAACACCGGCAGCGCCGCCGCTAGTTAGCTTAGCGTAGTGAATGGAATCCTATGTTGCCGGTTAGCATGTTGTGAGTAAAAGTGAGCCAACAAAAGACAAATAAAAACAAACTGCGTTGGCCCACCTATCTACAGCTAGGGGAGACCGTGATAAGAACTATTTCAACAAACGGTGGAGTATCCCTTTAACATGTCTCTACTGGTCCTGTCTCTACTGTACCTGTCTCTACTGTACCTGTCTCTACTGGTCCTGGCTCTACTGTACCTGTCTCCTGTCTCTACTGTACCTGTCTCTATTGTACCTGTCTCTACTGGTCCTGGCTCCTGTCTCTACTGTACCTGTCTCTACTGTACCTGGCTCTACTGTGTCTCTACTGTGTCTCTACTGTACCTGGCTCTACTGTGTCTCTACTGTGTCTCTACTGTACCTGTCTCTACTGGTCCTGGCTCTACTGTACCTGTCTCCTGTCTCTACTGTACCTGTCTCTATTGTACCTGTCTCTACTGGTCCTGGCTCCTGTCTCTACTGTACCTGTCTCTACTGTACCTGGCTCTACTGTGTCTCTACTGTGTCTCTACTGTACCTGGCTCTACTGTGTCTCTACTGTGTCTCTACTGTACCTGGCTCTACTGTGTCTCTACTGTGTCTCTACTGTACCTGGCTCCTGTCTCTACTGTACCTGTCTCTACTGTACCTGTCTCTACTGGTCATGGCTCCTGTCTCTACTGTACCTGTCTCCTGTCTCTACTGTACCTGTCTCTACTGTACCTGGCTCTACTGTGTCTCTACTGTGTCTCTACTGTACCTGGCTCTACTGTGTCTCTACTGTGTCTCTACTGTACCTGGCTCTACTGTGTCTCTACTGTGTCTCTACTGTACCTGGCTCCTGTCTCTACTGTACCTGTCTCTACTGTACCTGTCTCTACTGGTCATGGCTCCTGTCTCTACTGTACCTGTCTCCTGTCTCTACTGTACCTGTCTCTCACTGTACCTGGCTCTA
>NC_041334.1:39941965-39954465 GCF_004354835.1 Perca flavescens
GGTAGTAGAATCCGGTCTTGTTTTTCTATGGTCTCAAACTCGCTAACTTGCAAATCCTGGGTGTTGTTTTCAACAAATAATAACCCAAAATGATTGTCTTGATTCTTTCATGCATACTTTTCGTGCTGGTCTTACAGGGAGGTGTGTTCAGGTGCATTCTGGGTGTGCTGGTCTTGCAGGGAGGTGTGTTCAGGTGCATTCTGGGCGTGCTGGTCTTACAGGGAGTTGTGTTCAGGTGCATTCTGGGCGTGCTGGTCTTACAGGGAGGTGTGTTCAGGTGCATTCTGGGCGCGCTGGTCTTGCAGGGAGGTGTGTTCAGGTGCATTCTGGGCGTGCAGGTCTTACAGGGAGGTGTGTTCAGGTGCATTCTGGGCGTGCTGGTCTTACAGGGAGGTGTGTTCAGGTGCATTCTGGGTGTGCTGGTCTTACAGGGAGGTGTGTTCAGGTGCATTCTGGGTGTGCTGGTCTTGCAGGGAGGTGTGTTCAGGTGCATTCTGGGCGTGCTGGTCTTACAGGGAGGTGTGTTCAGGTGCATTCTGGGCGTGCTGGTCTTACAGGGAGGTGTGTTCAGGTGCATTCTGGGCGCGCTGGTCTTGCAGGGAGGTGTGTTCAGGTGCATTCTGGGCGTGCTGGTCTTACAGGGAGGTGTGTTCAGGTGCATTCTGGGCGTGCAGGTCTTACAGGGAGGTGTGTTCAGGTGCATTCTGGGCGTGCTGGTCTTACAGGGAGGTGTGTTCAGGTGCATTCTGGGCGTGCAGGTCTTACAGGGAGGTGTGTTCAGGTGCATTCTGGGCGTGCTGGTCTTACAGGGAGGTGTGTTCAGGTGCATTCTGGGCGTGCTGGTGTAACAGGGAGGTGTGTTCAGGTGCATTCTGGGTGTGCTGGTCTTACAGGGAGGTGTGTTCAGGTGCATTCTGGGCGTGCTGGTCTTACAGGGAGGTGTGTTCAGGTGCATTCTGGGCGTGCTGGTGTAACAGGGAGGTGTGTTCAGGTGCATTCTGGGTGTGCTGGTCTTACAGGGAGGTGTGTTCAGGTGCATTCTGGGCGTGCTGGTCTTACAGGGAGGTGTGTTCAGGTGCATTCTGGGTGTGCTGGTCTTACAGGCAGGTGTGTTCAGGTGCATTCTGGGCGTGCTGGTCTTACAGGGAGGTGTGTTCAGGTGCATTCTGGGCGTGCTGGTCTTACAGGGAGGTGTGTTCAGGTGCATTCTGGGATTATTGCTATCTTGAGGCAGTGGGAAGTGATCGCACCATTGACCAACAAAAACCTGGTCTAAAGTCAATAAAGCAGCATTTCATTGTTATTTTAACAGAACATTAGTAAAATGCTGCTAGACTCATGCACACTATGCTTGTTACACACACAGGGACACAAACACACACACACACAAACACACACAGGGACACACAGCATGCTGGAAGTTTAAAGGGCTAAGGGTTAGGCGTGTGTGTGTGTGTGTGTGTGTGTGTGTGTGTATGTGGGTATGTATGTGTATGTGTGTGTGTATGTGTGTGTTTGTGTATGTGTATGTGTGTGTATGTGTGTTTGTGTGTGTGTGTGTGTGTGTGTGTGTGTGTGTGTGTGTGTGTGTGTGTGTATGTGGTATGTGTGTGTGTGTGTGTGTGTGTGTGTGTATGTGTGTGTGTGTGTGTGTGTGTGTGTGTATGTGTGTGTGTGTGTGTGTGTGTGTGTGTGTGTGTGTGTGTGTGTGTGTGTGTGTGTGTGTGTGTGTGTGTGTGTGTGTGTGTGTGTGTGTGTGTGTGTGTGTGTGTATGCATGTATGTATGTGTGTGTGTGTGTGTGTGTGTGTGTGTGTGTGTGTGTGTGTGTGTGTGTGTGTGTGTGTGTGTGTGTGTGTGTGTGTGTGTATATGTGTGTATGTGTGTGTGTGTGTGTGTGTGTGTGTGTGTGTGTATGTGTGTGTGTGTGTGTGTGTGTGTATATATGTGTGTGTGTGTGTGTGTGTGTGTGTATATGTGTGTGTGTACCTAGTTCTCTCCTCCACTGAGCCTTCTTGGCTCCGATGGCTGCTCTGTTGTCTGACTCTCGCTCCTCCAGCCAGCTGAACAGACACCCAGACAACCTAAACGACAGCAGCAGCAACATTCGGATTTTAACCGCCTTTGTGCACACACAGACTTCTTGTTTTCCTCCTAGGCCCTCATCTCTTCTACAGGAAAGCTGAAGACATGAAAGGGGAGAGAGAGGGGGAACGACATGTAGCAAAGGGCCGCAGGTTGGAGCTGTACGCAGCAGTGATTAGTGACGATTCTCTCCGACCAATCAGCATTCTGCAAATTTTCACGTCAGCTTTTGGTTAGAGATGTTAATCTTCACCAATCTCCCAATTACGATTATCAGGTCAGCGATTCCATTCGATTCAATATCTCGATGCATCACGATGCGTCAAATCCATGTTTCTATCAAAGCCATGTAGGATATTTAATTCATAGCTTTTCAAGCTTCAATAACCAAACATTCTGCAGTGCTCTAATACTAAATAACTTGGATACATAAAACTATACAGCACTGAGCACATGGCATCTCCTAAATGTGCAAAAACATACCAGAATATGTAAACAGAAATGTTGTTAGGCCGACATTACATTATAAACAGAAATAATCCATTATGAGCCGGCCGATTATCGATGCAGCATCGTCAATGTCCACGATTCCATGCATCGATTATTTGATTAATTTCACACCTCTACTTTTGGAACCTCGACGGAGGTGGTACTAAATAAAGGACCTGTTAGCAGGTACTATTTATCAGAATGGAAAACCAAAAAAGGCGAGCAGAGTCGAGGTGAAGCGAGCAGGTACCGTGTGGTGGAAAACCGGGAAGACCGGTATCTACCAGACCGAATAGCAACGCAGATTTGAACGCCTCATTTCGGTGCCAATTAAATACCTTTTGCTCTGCTCTCTGTTGCTCCGAAACAGACGTTAGAGGCAACAGGAGCATCGCTGCACGTGACGCTAGTTAACACTACACTTGTCAGCAGGTAACGTTAGCCTAGCGTTAGCTAGCAGCTGGATTAAACACATTTAAAATGCTGACAGCTGAACGGTGTAAAGGGTGACTGTATTTCACTGGAGAGGATTCCAACAGCCGGACGTTAAGCATTCTGCAGCTGCTGTTGTTGGAAAAACAACACAGACGGTGCATTCACTTGAAACTGTTAAGCCTCGTGGTGCATTCAAAGTTATTGTAAAATACCCTATTCCCCTATTTTTTTAAGTAGCGGTTCAGGCACCGGCACCGTTTTAAAAGTATTGTTTTAGCAAAGGTATCGAAAAAAAATAAATACCCAACCCTAGTGAACACCAAACATATTTTTGTGTGTTTATAAAACAGTGAAGAAGTGGAATAATAGCTCTGGATGTAGGGTCGAAGAATAAAGTAAAGTATTGTGACCTCTGAGCCGTACCACTATTGAACTTATTTATGGTGATCTATTTCAATGTCTTCTTAATGGGACTGCATCCAGAGGTAAGCTGGTTGTCTGCTGCACAAAAGCCTGTTGATGGGGGCTCCTTACCTGGTGTCTTTATTCTGTGATCTTCCAGCTGTATCTGTTCCTTCTCCTCTGTCTTCCTCCTCCATCCCTCTTCCTCCTCCTCCTCCTCCTCCTCCTCCATTTATTGAGGAGACAGATTTTGAGTCGATTTGATTTCCTAACAGAGAAAAAAAGACATGAAGTTGTTGTACATTATAATGACAAGGAAAGAAATTCTACAAAGTAGTAGAGCTGCAACGATCGATCAATTAATCTATTAGTTGTCAACTATTAAAAGGTCCCATGACATGGTGCTTTTTGGATGCTTTTATATAGACCTTAGTGGTCCCCTAATACTGTATCTGAAGTCTCTTTTATATAGACCTTAGTGGTCCCCTAATGCTGTATCTGAAGTCTCTTTTATATAGACCTTAGTGGTCCCCTAATACTGTATCTGAAGTCTCTTTTATATAGACCTTAGTGGTCCCCTAATACTGTATCTGAAGTCTCTTTTATATAGACCTTAGTGGTCCCCTAATACTGTATCTGAAGTCTCTTTTATATAGACCTTAGTGGTCCCCTAATACTGTATCTGAAGTCTCTTTTATATAGACCTTAGTGGTCCCCTAATACTGTATCTGAAGTCTCTTTTATATAGACCTTAGTGGTCCCCTAATACTGTATCTGAAGTCTCTTTTATATAGACCTTAGTGGTCCCCTAATACTGTATCTGAAGTCTCTTTTATATAGACCTTAGTGGTCCCCTAATACTGTATCTGAAGTCTCTTTTATATAGACCTTAGTGGTCCCCTAATACTGTATCTGAAGTCTCTTTTATATAGACCTTAGTGGTCCTCTAATACTGTATCTGAAGTCTCTTTTATATAGACCTTAGTGGTCCCCTAATACTGTATCTGAAGTCTCTTTTATATAGACCTTAGTGGTCCCCTAATACTGTATCTGAAGTACTGTATCTGAAGTCTCTTTTATATAGACCTTAGTGGTCCCCTAATACTGTATCTGAAGTCTCTTTTATATAGACCTTAGTGGTCCCCTAATACTGTATCTGAAGTCTCTTTTATATAGACCTTAGTGGTCCCCTAATACTGTATCTGAAGTCTCTTTTATATAGACCTTAGTGGTCCCCTAATACTGTATCTGAAGTCTCTTTTATATAGACCTTAGTGGTCCCCTAATACTGTATCTGAAGTCTCTTTTATATAGACCTTAGTGGTCCCCTAATACTGTATCTGAAGTCTCTTTTATATAGACCTTAGTGGTCCCCTAATACTGTATCTGAAGTCTCTTTTATATAGACCTTAGTGGTCCTCTAATACTGTATCTGAAGTCTAATGGGTGGGCCAAATTCTCTGGGCGGGCAAAGCACAGAAAGGTGAGGTAACCTTTCCTCTTATGACATCATAAAGTGTACTGTCACTGAATATCTGTGATTTGTGGATAAAACAAGACATTTGATGACGTCATCTTGGGCTTTTTGGGAAACACTGATCCACATTTTTATCAATTAATCGACTATGACAATAATTGTTAATTGCAGCCCTAAAGTCTAGTGTACGATACAGTGTGTTCCTGTTGTGCTGTGTAGCCACTATCACTGTTAATACTACCATCACCACCTCTACCATGGGTCTTGTGGTCATCTGGGGGGTGTTGGCCATTGCTCGAGGTCTGGACTGTGTGAAGGATGTGCTGTAGCTGCTCATTGGTCAGACACACCACGCTGTGTTTCAGTCCTGCGTCCCCATTGGCCAGCGTGTCTTTTAGTCCCACCTTTCCACCGGCTCGTGTCCTACTGTTCTGAGGCTCTCCTGTTTTCCCATTGGTCCTCAGGGAGCCAAGAGTAGTGCTGTGTTTGTATCTGTCTGACTTCACCTTCACACACACACACACACACACACACACACACACACACACACACACACACACACACACACACACACACACACACACACACACACACACACACACACACACACACACACACACACTTTAACCATTTATTTATGTCCACATAAAGAAAAATAGTACAGGGACACAAATATTACAGATGCAGTACAATACAAGACAACTCATGGACCAGTGGCATGCTGCATATTTTCACAATATCACTTAACAAGCACAATACTCACTTCTCGAGGATATAAGTAGCACAAAACTCAGTTCTTAAGGATATAAGTAGCACAATACTAAGTTCTCGAGGGTATAAGTAGCATAATACTCAGTTCTTAATGGTATAAGTAGCACAATACTCAGTTCTTAAGGATATAAGTAGCACAATACTCAGTTCTTAATGGTATAAGTAGCACAATACTCAGTTCTTAAGGATATAAGTAGCACAATACTCAGTTCTTAATGGTATAAGTAGCACAATACTCAGTTCTTAAGGATATAAGTAGCAGTGTCTCCACCATATGTGGCGGCTGCCAATAATAGCAGATATGGCGCAGTACTTTGCAAGCTGTTTATCCTCTTTTTGGCCATCCCAAGTTTTTGCCTTACTACCAGCCTGTGTGTGTTTCCTAGGCTACCAGATATGAAGACTAGTAGTATGCACCTGTAGCCCAGCTCTGAGATGGTGTTTAGGAGTGGTTGGTATTTAACTACCTTGGTGTAGAAAGACTCCTCCATGCTGGAATCAAAGCTGCAGCCTACCTCTAAAACATGCACCTCCCTGGACTCCTCGTTGATAATAACTACAGCTGGTGTGTTGGCCACCAGGTACTAGAGAGTACTAGAGGTACTACTGCAGTGGGGGAACATGGATGGTTTTACCTGATGATGTTTGTACATTCTTACTGAGGGAGGGAAGTGATTTGATATGTCTTTCACTATGAGGTCTACTAGTCTGTCATGATGTGCTATGTACATTCCTCTGTAGGCATGGCAACCATTTAGGATGTGAGACAGAGTTTCAGTGATATGTTCTGAGGTGTGATGCAAGCAATGAGGGAGACCAGATAGAGAGGTTGAGTCTGGTAGGGAGGACTTGTAATCTGGCTTTTACTGTGAATGTGAGAATGTCCTCATTGAGGAATGACAGAGTGATCAGCAGAGGGAAGACATGCAAGTTTCCCCTGAAGTCTCAGTCCGGTCCAGTGTTGTTGTTGTTGATGTTGGTGTAAATCCATCAGAGTTCTCCGGGCTCCTGCAGATGTTAGCAGGTGACTGTGACCACCATATGTGGCTGTTGCCTTGACGACAGCGTGAGGGTCAGTTATAATGTCCTCTGAGACCATCACAGTCCCAGAGTCAGACCCCCCCACTCCAGTGACACTCCTGTTCTGATACAGAGGTCATTCAGATCTGGCCAGTCGGACCAGACCCTAAAACCAGCAGACACACACACACACACACACACACACACACACACACACACACACACACACACACACACACACACACAGACAGCCAGACACACACACACACACACACACACACACACACACACACACCCACAGGCAGCCCCCACAGACACACACACACACACACACACACACACACACACCCACAGGCAGCCCACAGACACACACACACACACACACACACACACACACACACACACCCACAGGCAGCCCACAGACACACACACACACACACACACACACACACACACACACAGCCACACACACACACAGAGACACACACACACACACACACACACACACACACATACAGACACACACACACACACACACAGAGAGACACACACACACACACACGCGCATGCACAGAGACACACACACACTTACAGAGACACACCCCCAGATGAATGTGCTGTCAGGAGATAAAGCAGTGAAAGGAGACACAGCGTGACCCTTACCTTGGCCACAGCTTTGACTTCTTTGTTGTGCTCCTGTGGCTTGGATGATGTCAGAGAGGAGCTCCTCCCCCCAGTGGTGGAGGGGTTGGTGGCGAAGGAGGCGGCTGCTCCTCCTGCCTTGCTCTTGGTTTCTCCGGGCCTCCCAGCTTTCTGCTGCCGGGCCGGATGCTCCTCTCCGTGCGCCTCCTCCACACAGGACGGCTGCCTGGAGCTCAGGACACTGGCTGCTCTGGGCCTGAAGGACAGCTGCTGGGTGAGGTTAATGCAAATCAGAGGAAATTATAAAAGACAGAGTTCATATGCATTTTAACCATTACTTTTCTATCACTTTTCCATGACTTTTTCTATCATTTTTCCATGACTTTTTCTATGACTTTTCCATGACTTTTTCATGACTTTTCTATAACTTTTTCATGACTTTTTCATAACTTTTTCATGACTTTTTCATGACTTTTCTATGATTTTTCATGACTTTTCCATGACTTTTCTAAGACTTTTTTATGACTTTTTCCATGACTTTTTCGAAAAATTCAATGACTATGTATTCCTGAAAATGTCAGTCGACATTATACAATAAGAATACTAATCAGTGTTAAAGTTGACCCTCAGAGGTTTAACTATAAATGAATGATAATGTCTGTGGTTCATAGTGGGATTCTTAATATCTCTCCCCGAATACAACGCTGAGGTTAAGACGATGTGAACTATCACTTTTCCATGACTTTTTCCCATGACTTTTCCATTACTTTTCTATCACTTTTTCATGACTTTTTCTATAACTTTTTCTATGACTTTTTCTATAACTTTTCCATGACTTTTTCTATGACTTTTTCTATAACTTTTCTATGACTTTTCCATGACTTTTTCTATGACTTTTCCATGACTATTCCATGACTTTTTCTATAACTTTTCCATGACTTTTCCATGACTTTCCCATGATTTTTTCATGACTTTTCTATGACTTTTTCCATGACTTTTCTATGATTTTTCATGACTTTTCTAAGACTTTTTCCATGACTTTTCCATGACTTTTCTAAGACTTTTTTATGACTTTTTCGAAAAATTCAATGACTATGTATTCCTGAAAATGTCAGTCGACATTATACAATAAGAATACTAATCAGTGTTAAAGTTGACCCTCAGAGGTTTAACTATAAATGAATGATAATGTCTGTGGTTCATAGTGGGATTCTTAATATCTCTCCCCGAATACAACGCTGAGGTTAAGACGATGTGAACTATCACTTTTCCATGACTTTTTCCCATGACTTTTCCATTACTTTTCTATCACTTTTTCATGACTTTTCCATGACTTTTTCTATAACTTTTTCTATGACTTTTTCTATAACTTTTCCATGACTTTTTCTATGACTTTTTCTATAACTTTTCTATGACTTTTCCATGACTTTTTCTATGACTTTTCCATGACTATTCCATGACTTTTTCTATAACTTTTCCATGACTTTTCCATGACTTTCCCATGATTTTTTCATGACTTTTCTAAGACTTTTTCCATGACTTTTCCATGACTTTTCTAAGACTTTTTTATGACTTTTTCGAAAAATTCAATGACTATGTATTCCTGAAAATGTCAGTCGACATTATACAATAAGAATACTAATCAGTGTTAAAGTTGATCCTCAGAGGTTTAACTATAAATGAATGATAATGTCTGTGGTTCATAGTGGGATTCTTAATATCTCTCCCCGAATACAACGCTGAGGTAAAGACGATGTGAACTATCACTTTTCCATGACTTTTTCCCATGACTTTTCCATTACTTTTCTATCACTTTTTCATGACTTTTCCATGACTTTTTCTATAACTTTTCTATGACATTTCCATGACTTTTCCATGACTTTTTCTATGACTTTTCCATGACTATTCCATGACTTTTTCTATAACTTTTCCATGACTTTTTCTATGACTTTTTCTATAACTTTTCCATGACTTTTTCTATAACTTTTCTATGACTTTTCCATGACTTTTTCTATAACTTTTCTATGACTTTTCCATGACTTTTCCATGACTATTCCATTACTTTTTCTATAACTTTTCCATGACTTTTCCATGACTTTCCCATGATTTTTTCATGACTTTTCTATGACTTTTTCCATGACCTTTCTATGACTTTTTCATGACTTTTCTATGACTTTTTCCATGACTTTTCTATGATTTTTCATGACTTTTCTAAGACTTTTTCCATGACTTTTCCATGACTTTTCTAAGACTTTTTTATGACTTTTCCATGACTTTTTCGAAAAATTCAATGACTATGTATTCCTGAAAATGTCAGTCGACATTATACAATAAGAATACTAATCAGTGTTAAAGTTGACCCTCAGAGGTTTAACTATAAATGAATGATAATGTCTGTGGTTCATAGTGGGATTCTTAATATCTCTCCCCGAATACAACGCTGAGGTAAAGACGATGTGAACTATCACTTTTCCATGACTTTTTCCCATGACTTTTCCATTACTTTTCTATAACTTTTTCATGACTTTTCCATGACTTTTTCTATAACTTTTTCTATGACTTTTCCATGACTTTTTCTATAACTTTTCCATGACTTTTCCATGACTTTTTCTATAACTTTTCCATGACTTTTTCTATGACTTTTCCATGACTTTTCCATGACTTTTTCTATGACTTTTCCATGACTATTCCATGACTTTTTCTATAACCTTTTCATGACTTTTTCTATAACTTTTCCATGACTTTTTCATGACTTTCCCATGACTTTTTCATGACTTTTCTATGATTTTTCATGACTTTTCTAAGACTTTTATGATAATGTCTGTGTTTCATAGTGGGATTCTTAATATCTCTCCCCGAATACAACGCTGAGGTAAAGACGATGTGAACTATCACTTTTCCATGACTTTTTCATGACTTTTTCATGACTTTTCCATGACTTTTTTATCACTTTTCCATGACTGTTTCTATAACTTTTTCTATGACTTTTCCATGACTTTTTCTATGACTTTTCCATGACTTTTTCTATGACTTTTCCATGACCTTTTCTATCACTTTTCCATGACTTCTCCATCACTATTCCATGACTTTTTCATGACTTTTCTATAACTTTTTCATGACCTTTCTATGACTTTTTCATGACTTTCCCATGACTTTTCTATGATTTTTCATGACTTTTCTATGATTTTCCATGACTTTTCCTATGACTTTTCTATGACTTTTCCATGACTTTTTCTATGACTTTTCCATGACTTTTCTAAGACTTTTATGATAATGTCTGTGTTTCATAGTGGGATTCTTAATATCTCTCCCCGAATACAACGCTGAGGTAAAGACGATGTGAACTATCACTTTTCCATGACTTTTCCATGACTGTTTCTATAACTTTTTCTATGACTTTTCCATGACTTTTTCTATGACTTTTCCATGACCTTTTCTATGACTTTTCCATGACTTCTCCATGACTATTCCATGACTTTTTCTATAACTTTTCCATGACTTTTTCTATGACTTTTCCATGACTTTTCCATGACTATTCCATGACTTTTTCATGACTTTTCTATAACTTTTTCATGACCTTTCTATGACTTTTCCATGACTTTCCCATGACTTTTCTATGATTTTTCATGACTTTTCTATGATTTTTCATGACTTTTCCATGACTTTTTCTATAACTTTTCCATGACTTTTTCTATGACTTTTCCATGACTATTCCATGACTTTTTCCATGAATTTTCCATGACTTTTTCTATGACTTTTCCATGACTTTTTCAGGACTTTCCCATGACTTTTTCATGACTTTTCTATGATTTTTCATGACTTTTCTATGTTTCATGACTTTTTCTATGACTTTTCTATGACTTTTCATGACTTTTCTATGGCTTTTTCTATGACTTTTTCATGACTTTTTCATAACTTTTTCATGACTTTTTCATGACTTTTCTATGATTTTTCATGACTTTTCCATGACTTTTCTAAGACTTTTTTATGACTTTTTCCATGACTTTTTCGAAAAATTCAATGACTATGTATTCCTGAAAATGTCAGTCGACATTATACAATAAGAATACTAATCAGTGTTAAAGTTGACCCTCAGAGGTTTAACTATAAATGAATGATAATGTCTGTGGTTCATAGTGGGATTCTTAATATCTCTCCCCGAATACAACGCTGAGGTAAAGATGATGTGAAAATACATTTATTAATCACATATTATTATGCTGTGTTAAAAAAAATAATAATTCCATGACTTTTTCAAAACTTTCTGGGTCTTTTTATGTTTCCAAAACCTTTCCAGGCCTGGAATTTGCATTTTTTAAATTCCATAACTTTTCCAGGTTTTTTCAAAGTATGCTGGAGCTTTTACGGCTGTAAGGATGATTCCTACCTTTGCTGGATTCTTCTCAATGCCTGCAGTGAAAGAAAGACAGTAAGCAGCTATGAATATTACACACACACACACACACACACACACACACACACACACACACACACACACACACACACACACCAATAAAAGCTAGTTTTACAATCTTAATATGTACTATGTAAAAGTAATGTGCAAAACTAAACATATTACATTTTAAGATGAAGTATCACTGCATGTAACTGAAATACATAAACTTAAAACAGCTAAATAAACTAAAAATTATCACTTATTCATTTTCTATCATCTGTCATTTAACTAACTGACCAAGTTATCATTTCAGCAAATTCAGCAATTTTATAATATACACAGTATATATATATATATATATATATATATATATATATATATATATATATATATATATATATATATATATATATATAAAATATATATGAAAAAGGTCTCACCATGAGTGAGTAAAATCAACTTGGGTTTTCCATTTTCAAGTTCAAACAGCAGGCCGTCTCTGTTCACAGAAATGGGAAATGTCAGCAAACAGTGGAAACACAATAGAGTAAAAGTAGTAAGCACACTGAAAATGTACCGGTTAAAGTATCAGTTCTGTTAGTGTTTCATTAAACCAGGGGTGGTGAACCTGTGGCTCTTTGCCTGCTCCTATGAAGATCTTACTGTGTGGCTGGTGTAAGAAATAAAAATAATCAGTCAAGCTGGCTATGCTTTATGAGGATACAAATCATAGTTGAATTATAGTTGTGTGTTTAGTGGAAGAGCACTGTGACAGCTTAGTCAT
>NC_041334.1:39966965-39976965 GCF_004354835.1 Perca flavescens
AACTGGCCAAAATGTTGCTTATCAGTGACCTGTCTGATGTCATGGAAGGGTCTGTGTTTAGGGTTTTACTTTTAACTTTAACACGCTGACGAAGGGACACATTTAACCCTGGAAGGCCACGCATTTAATTAAATGCAATTATAGTAATTATATTATATGTTTTATTAACGCTATACTCTAGACCCCGGGTGACTTGGAATTGTTTGTATGAAAGGATTGAAGCTTATTATTGTTTGAATGATTTTGCCCTCATCTCTAGTCGAGTAAGGCTGAACCAAAGCCAACATATAACATATACATACATCGCACAGCCCTATATATATATATATATATATATATATATATATATATATATATATATATATATACACATATACATACATATATATATATATATACAGACCCTTTCCAAAAAATTAGAATATCATGGAAAAGTTTATTTATTTCCATAATTCCATTCAAAATTTTAAACTTCCATATATTATAGATTCAGGGCTCACAACTTAAACAATTTCAAGTATTTAAGTTGTTTATTTGTACATAATTTGGGCTTCCAGCTCATAAAACCCACGAAAACAGGATTTCAAAAAATTAGAATACTGTGAAGAAATCACCATAAGAAGGACTGGACTGTTGGCCAGTGGTCCAAGGTCCTCCTTTCCGATGAAAGTAAAGTGTGCCTTTCATTCGGGAATCAAGGTCCAAGGGTTTGGAGGAAGACGGGTGAGGAACAGAACCCAAGCTGCTTGAGGTCCAGTGTGAAATCTCCACAGTCAGTCATGATTTGGGGTCCAATGTCCAGTGCAGGTGTTGGTAAACTCTGCTTTCTTAAATCCAATGTCACCGCATCAGTCTACCAGAAAGTTTTAGAGGACTTCATGATTCCTTCTGCTGAGGATCTGTATGGAGATGCAGGTTTCATCTTCCAGCAGGACCTGGCCCCTGCCCATGCCGCCAGAAGCACCAAAACCTGGTTTGATGCCCATGCCATCACAGTGCTTGACTGGCCAGCCAACTCGCCGGACCTAAACCCCATTGATAATCTATGGAGGTATTATCACGAGGAAAATGAGCGGCACCAGACCCAAAAACAAAGAAGAGCTGACAGCAAGCATCAAGGAAATCTGGGCTTCCATAACTCCCAGGCAATGCCACAGGTTGATTGGCTCAATGCCACGGCGCATCGAGGCACTGATTAAGGCAAAGGGATTCCCTACCAAGTATTGAAGATTGACGTATCGTTTTGAAAGTACCATATTCTGATTGATTTGATGTGATCCTAATTTCTTTTTTGCAAAACTGAGAAGTAAATGGTGATTTCTTCACAGTATTCTAATTTTTTGAAATCCTGTTTTCGTGGGTTTTATGAGCTGGAAGCCCAAATTATGTACAAATAAACAGCTAAATACTTGAAATCGTTTAAGTTGTGGGCCCTGAATCTATAATATATGGAAGTTTAACGTTTTAAATGGAATTATGGAAATAAATAAACTTTTCCATGACATTCTAATTTTTTGGAAAGGGTCTGTATATATATATATATATATATATATATATATATATATATATATATATATATATATATATATATATATATATATATATATATGATGTAGCTAGCTTATCTTAGCCTTACGTATAACGTCAATGTTAGCTAGCTAACGTCACTGGTAACGTTGATTTGAAAAAGAAGAAGAAAAAAAACTCACCCGAGATTCATGCCGACAGAAGATAACGACCAAGACGGCAACACGTTAACCGACCACGTTATAAAGACATAGCCATGTTATTATTATATGATTTAAGATGTAATAAAAGCGCTTTTGTCCAGCTCTTGACCAGTTAACTGACCGCTTTTACACGCCAGTTCCTGGTTGGTAAATTGCGTCCGTCGGTTGCTGACAACGACCAAGAACGGCTTCACCGATTGGTTGATTCTGTTGAACTGTAAAATTAGAGGCCAATCAAATTTCATTTGGATGTTTACGCTAGACGGTGGTGCATTTAGGGTGACTGGGAATTTATTTGAAACGACAGAACCAAAATGCCAAAAAGCCCAAACGTAACGATTACTTACGTTACTTCTACTTCTTACTACTACTACTACTACTATTACTACCACTATTACTACCAACGGTTACTTACTTAACGATCACGGCAGATAATATACTTTTATTTTATTTATTATGGACTACGAATGTGTACGCAGGACCCTATATGCCTAAAATAATGCCAGTGAAAGCAACCGTCTATATGAAAAAATACAAATATTCATATAACGTTACAGTCAGTAAATACGTTGTGAAACAGGGCTTGTGGAGCATATGGTTTAAGGATGTATTCCATAATTTACAATACAACAAATTAACTATTTTAGATTAGATTAAAGGTGGAACACTTCCCTAATATAATATTGTATATTATTTATATATATCACATTTATTATATATGAATCGCATGTTTTCATACATCTTAATGTATGTTGTAATTATTATTCGTACTTACTTCACTTGTATGATGAATTCACAATTAATGTATATTGCAAGGTAATGCACTTCAATGCAAAATATGTAGTTTGTGATTTGGTTTGATATCTTATTTTATTTCATTAAAATGTGACTTTTCTTTTATGTGTTTTATTCTTCTTTAGCACTTTCACTACTTTAAAATTGACTGTGCCATTGGTCCTTTATTCGGTCAGTTCTTCCACATCTGAATTTTAGATTTATATATTTTTTTTAGATTAGATTCAACTTTATTGTCATTGTGCAGAGCACAAGTACAAAGACAGCGAAATGCAGTTTGCGTCCAAAGTGCAAAAAGAAGCAGAAAAGTGCAATGTGATATACAATAATAATAATAAATTTAATTTGTATAGCGCTTTTCATGGATTAAAAGTCGATTGATATACAAGTATAGACAGGTGGTGCATAGGCAGGACAAGAAATATATTGCAGAGGACGGTAGAACCAGCAGTGGCCTGTAGGTGGCGCCAACGCGCTGCAGTCATGCAAATGAACTGTAACAACCAAACAAGCTGCGTTAGCTCTACTGTAATGACGTTAGCCTGCTGGATGTTTTTCCGCCGTTAATGAGTTTGGATACCGGGGACCGACATCCATGGCGTGAACCTCTCCGGTCATCTGAAGCACAATCACCCGTCACCTCCGCTCGGTGCCCACCGGTCGATCCTGCTGAAGGTATGTTGTTATTGTGACAGCTCGGTGTCTCTAACCGGAGAGACTGCGTAACGTCAAAACCGTGATGTTAGCTACTTAGCTACCGTTAGCATGCTAGGCTACTTAACTGTCGAACTAACGTCAGTGTTTTCCATCAGTGTCCGGGACACCGAGCGGCACTTAAAGGAGAAGAAAGGGGCGATTTTAAAGCGAGACGACACGAAAACGGTGTGAAGTCTCACTTTCATTATAAGCTGATTTAAGATGAGTGTAGCTGACTTAGCTAGCTAGCGTGTTGTCAGGCTAAGGTCAAGAAGCTGGCCAGTGTGACAGCCACCGTTAACTCTAACTAACATGGTACCCACGGCTCTATAACCGTGTTATGTGGCAGCTAGCTAGCAGCACACTGCTACCGGTTATCAGCAACCCTGGCTAGCGTTATGCTCCGGTAAACGGCAGGAGATGGAGACGGGCTGGTAGCTACATAAAGAGGAGGGTTACTAAAAGTTTGCATTAGACTGACGCTATCTCGGTGTAAATATAATCAATGGAGGTTGTAGCATCTTGGAGTCAGATGGAGGGCCTGGGGGGTATACCTGCAGTCTAGTGTCCCGAATTCCCCATACAATGTTCTTAAAGGTCCTGTGACATGTTGCTTTTTGGATGCTTTTATATAGACCTTAGTGGTCCCCTAATACTGTATCTGAAGTCTCTTTTATATAGACCTTAGTGGTCCCCTAATACTGTATCTGAAGTCTCTTTTATATAGACCTTAGTGGTCCCCTAATACTGTATCTGAAGTCTATTTTATATAGACCTTAGTGGTCCCCTAATACTGTATCTGAAGTCTCTTTTATATAGACCTTAGTGGTCCCCTAATACTGTATCTGAAGTCTCTTTTATATAGACCTTAGTGGTCCCCTAATACTGTATCTGAAGTCTCTTTTATATAGACCTTAGTGGTCCCCTAATACTGTATCTGTAGTCTCTTTTAAATAGACCTTAGTGGTCCCCTAATACTGTATCTGAAGTCTCTTTTAAATAGACCTTAGTGGTCCCCTAATACTGTATCTGTAGTCTCTTTTATATAGACCTTAGTGGTCCCCTAATACTGTATCTGTAGTCTCTTTTAAATAGACCTTAGTGGTCCCCTAATACTGTATCTGTAGTCTCTTTTATATAGACCTTAGTGGTCCCCTAATACTGTATCTGAAGTCTCTTTTATATAGACCTTAGTGGTCCCCTAATACTGTATCTGTAGTCTCTTTTATATAGACCTTAGTGGTCCCCTAATACTGTATCTGAAGTCTCTTTTATATATCTTTTATATTTATATATGGTGGTCTTGACCAACTACCACTTTGCTCGTTTGAAAGCCATGATGTCTCTCTCTCTCATGGGGGGGCCAAATTCTCTGGCTGTGCAAAGCAGAGAAAGGGGAGGTAACCTTTCCCCTTATGACCTCATAAGGAGAAGATTCCTGATTGGTCCATCTGAGCTTTCATTTTCTCAAAGGCAGAGCAGGATACCCAGGGCTCTGTTTACACCTATCACCATTTCTAGCCACTGGGGGACCATAGGCAGGCTGGGGGAACTCCTATTAATGTTAATGTAATAATGTTAAACCTCATAAAGTGAAATTTCCATGCCATGGGACCCTAACCCTAACCCGTCTCAAATAAGACCCTTATCATTTGGGACACTCAGCTTTTGGAAAATAATTTGGGACACTAAACTGCACGTAAGCCTGCCTGGGGGGTAATGTATTGTGACAGGTCTGCAGCAGTAGGAACTAGATTATTATTAGTGCATCATGACATAGTGTCAGTGGAGGTGTGATGGCTTTTACTGGGGTTAATTAGGTAGCTGCTGCTGCTCTGGGTGTGATGATGACCATGCTGCTGCTATGTGTAGGAGTACAACTGCAGCATGCTGCTCTACACATGACCATAGTGTTAGTAAGTAAGCACTGACTAAAGGCTGGCCTTCATCAGTTATGTTCCTCTCTGCTCATACAGATTGATAAGTGGGAGTAACTGGTGGCTTTACAGAGGATGGGATGCTTATTTGTTTGGCTTATATGCAACGCTAAATAGATTTGGGCAATATCACTATTATATCAGTATTGTGATATGAGACTAGATTTTGGATATCGTGATATGACATAAGTGTCTTTTCCTGGTGTTAAAGGCTGTATTACAGTAAAGTGATGGACTGTTCTGAACTTACCAGACTGGTGTAGCTGGTCTATTATTCACCTTTACCCACTTAGTCATTATATCAACATTACTGGTGATTATTTATCTAAACTCTCATTGTGTAAATATTTAGTGAAAGCACCAATCGTCAACACTACAATATCGTTGCGTTATCGATATCGAGGTATTTGGTCAAAAATATCGTGATATTTGATTTTCTCCATATCGCCCAGCCCTAACGCTAAATATAGGGCTGCTGATTTTGGAAAAATCATAATCACAATTATTTTGGTCCATATTCTGAAGTCACGATTAGAGACTAGAACTCTCTAGGCCAATTCCGATTTTCTTGGAGTTAGCCTGGGCCGATACCGATTTTAGCCGATTCAGATTTCATTTTTTCTAACCACTTTACAGCACACACGCAAATATTTATTTTCTATCTTTTCTCTTTAATAGAACATGTGTTGAACAGATAATGGATCAATATAAAACAGAACTATATAAATGACTCCTGCTGTGGGACATCCACACACATCTAAAGACCAATGTTAGAACCATTTCCTTCTTTTCACATCTAATATCACACTAAATAAATGTGGTTCTTGGTGTGGTCCCTCCACGCCCTGCTGTCTCCTTGCAGGTGTTGCATATTGTAAACTTGTTATCTTCTGACCACACGCTGAAGAATCTCCAAACAGCTGACATGTTGCAGGTTAACTCACCAGGTTCCTACATGTGGGAGAATAGAGCGCCAGGGCTGAACGAGTTTTGAAAATAATCTAATTACGATTTCATTCAAAAGTATTGCGATTGCGATTCGATATGCGATTATTTTTTAAGCTCTTTGTCTTCTGTATTATTCAACAAAAACTAGCAATAAATCATTGTATAGTATGAACAACACAAGATTAGAAAGATTACACAAACTGTTCTTTCCTGGAGGCCAAGGCCTGCATGTGATGATGGAATTAGCTGATGCATGAATTTATATGAATGACATCTTTTATTTAACTACTTCTGTCCCACTAGTATATTGACCAAGCCTGGTGTAAACATTCATATGAAAGTCAGAAACTAATCAACTAACTAAAGTGCAGATTGCAGAAATATAAAAACAAATGTGGCTTTACCACACTTGTTAGTATTTAGATTATTTAATTAATATTTACTGTAATAAACATATGTAAACATGTGGATTGCACCTTTTAAACACTGTCTTTGAACTTTACTAGACAGTTAAATAAGTAAAAATACATACATCGGTGTATTTTCTTTTACAGCGCATACACTTTTATTCTTTGGCTTTTAATTCTGTGTGAGTTATGTGGTCCACTGTGGTGTTTATTCTTTCTTTTATTCTTTCTATATTTTATATATTTTTAAACCTGATGTTTTTATTTTGTTTAAATCATTTTATATTAATTGTTTTGTATGTTCTGAGTCTTCTGTGCAGCACTTTGGAAACTTTGACTCTATAACTTCTGTTGTCCGTTAATTGTAGCGTTGACCGGCATGAAATCCCCATATGTCAGACTGACCTGCAGCTCGCCGAGCACGAGAAAACCGGTTAATTCCGGTCACCGGCTGCTCTATCGGTGCATCTCTACTCACGATTATTTAACACGATTACTCACTGATTATTTTGGAAAGATGTTGCAATGGTTTAACTTAAAAAAAAACAGTGAAACAGCAAAATGACATCATGAATTCACGTAAACACACACGCCCACTTTCCTAAAGCCGAGTGGCGTGGTGATCCGGACGCATTTTGAGCTCTCCACGTGTAATGTCTACGCTGTATCCAACGCCACTTGGAGTGTTATCGCGAGAAAGCTACGATTGGATTTAGGAAACGTGACAGAAGTCCTGTGTTCGACCCATGCTACCCACCCGTTAAGCAAATGAAGTTAAGCAATGTGTTTATTAAACATAAAGATTAGAGCCGCTCACCATTGTTTTGTATGGCTTTTTATAACAAAATGCTGAATATAATATGAAAAGTTGGAAACAGTGGTTTTAAGCACTCCCCCTCCCTTCCACTAGGCGGGGTGTGACTATAAGAGTCTAACGGCTAGTAGGCTAGCAGTTATATTGGAGACCTAGCTAAATGGTAAACGAAGTGGGCTGATTTTACTGCTGCCTCTGGGACCCCCTCTCTCCTCTGCTGCAAAAAATACAGTTCAATCACAACTGAGAAGATGCCTCATTGTGTGTGTATAGAGGTTCAATTCAATTCAATTTTATTTATAGTATCAAATCATAACATAGGTTATCTCGAGACACTTTACAGATAGAGTAGGTCTAGACCACGCTCTATAATTTACAAAGCCCCAACAATTCCAACAATTACAGTAATTCCCTCAAGAGCAAGCAGTGCGA
Source organism: Perca flavescens (assembly GCF_004354835.1). NCBI lineage: Eukaryota > Metazoa > Chordata > Actinopteri > Perciformes > Percidae > Perca > Perca flavescens. The sequence goes on from NC_041334.1 coordinate 39,974,725, forward strand.
CAGTGGCGAGGAAAAACTCCCTCTTGGGAAGAAACCTCGGACAGACCCAGGCTCTTGGTAGGAGGTGTCTGAGGTGAATAAATATATTAGTTTGTGTTGCAGCGAAGGGTCAGTTCCCTTTCATGGTGTGGGGGGGGAGGGGGGTGTGTCGGACTGCTAAAACAAATCCTAAAGGAAACACTGAAGTCAATGGAGGCCAAATGGCGTTGATAAACATGCTAAAAAGCGAGTATGCGTCTTGATATTGTCATACATACGTCACTTCATGACATCAGTCTGAACAGTTCAATGGTGGAAATTTCCTATATGTAATGCTGGTTTAAATATAGGGCTTGGCAATACAGTACAGGCCAAAAGTTTGGACCCACCTTCTCATTCAATGCGTTTCCTTTTTATTTTCATGACTATTTACATTGTAGATTCTCACTGAAGGCATCAAAACTATGAATGAACACATATGGAATTATGTACTTAACAAGAAAGTGTGAAATAACTGAAAACATGTCTTATATTTTAGATTCTTCAAAGTAGCCACCCTTTGCTTTTTTATTAATAAGGGAAATAATTCCACTAATGAACCCTGACAAAGCACACCTGTGAAGGTAAAACCATTTCAGGTGACTACCTCATGAAGCTCATTGAGAGAACACCAAGGGTTTGCAGAGTTATCAAAAAAAAGCAAAGGGTGGCTACTTTGAAATCTAAAATATAAGACATGTTTTCAGTTATTTCACACTTTTTGTTAAGTACATAATTCCATATGTGTTCATTCATAGTTTTGATGCCTTCAGTGAGAATCTACAATGTAAATAGTCATGAAAATAAAGAAACACATTGAATGAGAAGGTGTGTCCAAACTTTTGGCCTGTACTGTATATCAATATTATATCGATATCGTGATATGAGACTAGATATCATCTTAGATTTTGGATATCGTAATATCGTAATATGGCATAAGTGTCTTTTCCTGGTTTTAAAAGCTGCATTTCAGTAAAGTGTAGGTCTGCTCCCTCTTAGTGGATTAGTGGACTAATCGGTGGTTTTGGTCTTAGTCAACTTAGATCTCTTTAGTCCATTAGTCATGTCTGATGCTGTTTTCATGCTGAATGACTTATTTCCAAGAAACGTACGAGCACATCTCTGGTAAACACAAGAATTAAAGTGGTGCTTTTAGCACGACTCTTTGTGGAGAAACTCAGATTTATAGATCTGTCGATTAAATCAACTAATCGATTAGTCGATACAATTGAATGAGTGTTAGTCGACTAAGAAGTTCTTAAATCGAGCACAACCCTTGTAAAGTGATGGACTTTTCTGACCTTACCAGACTGTTGTAACTGTTCTATTATTCACCTTTACCCACTTAGTCATTATGTCCACATTACTGATGATTATTTATCTAAACACATTTTGTTAAAGCCCCAATTGTCAACCCTAGAATATCGCTGCAATATTGACTTCAAGGTCTTTGACATTCACACCGGTCAGCTGGTTTTACCTCTGATTGATGGTGACTGCATAACAGTATTGTCAACATTTGAGGGGAAGAAGTGACGGAGAGTTCCTTTCTGTCTGCCTGGTTTCTCTCAACATCAGTGGATGTCAAAGGCATGTGTCCAGATTCTCCATGCTCAAAAGTTTGGGGTTGTAATCACTAGAAATTTCTATAGAATTATAGGTGTCTTAAAGGTCCAATGTTTGGGAATTTCTCCCGTCTAGCGTTGAGATCGTATATATCACAATCAGCTCTCTCTCACCACGCAGTTCACAGTAGGTACAGCTACGGTAGCCTTCACGCTTCAAAACGCCGCTCTCTTGCTCTTTTTAATCTCCTTTTTTTTACTTTTTACTTGCCACCGGGGCCGGGAAGCTACGATACCCATTAGCAGCGTTAGTAGCATTAGTAGCAGCTGTGAGTTTATCATGTGACAGAGAAAAAGGTGAAAGGTGGAGCAGTATGTCCTGTATGTCCCTTATACACAGACACACACACACACACACACACACACACACACACACACACACACACACACACCCTAGCCCCTTACCCTAACCTTACCCATCACAACTAGATGCCTAACCTTAACCCTTACCCTCACCCTAACCTTAACCTAATTCTATCCCTAACCCTAAAACCAAGTCTTAACCCTCAAACAGCCCTTTAAACTTGTGGGGTCTGCACAACATTTTGGTCGTGGGGACCAAAATGTTGTGCAGACCCCACAAGGATACTGTAGTCCC
>NC_041334.1:39984465-39989465 GCF_004354835.1 Perca flavescens
GTGAGAAACAAATCGTGGCAGAGAATCGTGATATCAATTCTAAGGTTAAAAAATCGTGATTCAAATATTTTCCCCGAATTGTTTAGGCGCTGGAGTCACACACCAGAGCAGAGAAACACAAGCTAGCCCCAAAATGCCTTCAGCAGACTGGGCCAGTTAGCCGGTTTCGTGCCTCGCTCCTTGCTGGTCCCTCCTACTTTTGGATCGACTGACACATCGAAAGCCAAGGTGCTTTGGATACTGCACACGGTGGCTCATATTTATTTGGTAATGCGTCGTGTAGGTCATAAATTTCAATCTTTATGGTCTTAAAAAAGGTCTTAAATTTGACTTACTAAAACCTGCAAGAACCCTGAACCCTTAGAAAGGACCTTTCCTTTCCTTGGAACTACTCTATAGGCTGAAAATGTGCTGGGAATTCTCAGTAACCCATAAAATTTGACACTAATGCAACTCACTGGCAAACTACGCACTTCTACTTTAAGAGATCCCTGGAAGTCCTTAATTGGCTCTATCTCTGACTTACTGAAGGACAGGAGACTTCCACACACACACACACACACACACACACACACACACACACACACACACACACACACACACACACAGGCGGTCAGTCAGTCAGAAATAGCAGCTTTATTAGTCTGTCTGTGTCATAGAGCCGTAGTGAGCCCACAGCTTTGTCCCAGTGATGGCTGATGATGTAAGATATGCTCACACAGATCCTCTAAGCTGATTGGCTGGCTGCTCATGTTGTCCACCACACCTGGCAGGGAAACGATTAGAGATGGGGTTGTTTGTGCAAACTCCTGAGCTGCCTCCTATGCTTTCAGACCTACTCCACTCTGATGCACATGCAGAAATAATGTGAGGGAGGCAGCTGAGCTCAAATTATTTCTAAAGTAAAGTCATCTGGAAAAGTTGTGCTCCCACTGGCAGGAGGTGGCAGAGGGGAGAGAGTGTGCAGGAGGTGTCTGGTTCTTGGCAGACATCTTTCCGGCCCGGTTGCCAACACTGCATGGCTCACTGATCTGTCCAACGTCAAATCCTCACACAATAATCACATATTTACAAGTAGTACAATTAACAAGTACAATTAACAAGTAGGGCTGCCACCTCTTCGTCGATTAGTCGACTAATCGGTCGTTTTGGTCTTAGTCGACTAAGATTTCTTTAGTCGATTAGTCATTTTTTATGCTTTCTACAATCAGGGGTGGTGGAGGGGTTACGGGACTTTTTTTTGCAATGAAAATGCGGGGATTAAGTGGCCGGCTATTTTCATAAACGGACATTTCAACCTCTCCCTTTTCTAATATCGTGCACAGCTGTCAGTTTTCAGAAAAGTCTTCGTTTACATGTACTCGTGTAAAAAATATATGCAGCCAAGAGCACTCCAGACCTGTAGGTGGAGGTGTAACGAGAAGCTCAAGTCCACGTTAGCCAATCAGAATCCAGAAAATAGCAACAACAGCAACCAATCACTTCCTCTTTCTCTCTCTCGGCTGCCTAAACCTCCGTTTGTCTCAGATTACGTGCAAACGAAGATTTCAAAAATCTCCCCTCTGGCCGGAGTTTTTAGAAAGACTCGGTTTCAGGGGAGCATTCTCCGTTAGTGTGTAAACGAAGGACACAAACGAAGGGACATGTCTCCAGTTTTCAAAATGTACGTGTAAACAGGGCCTTTAAAATCATGCAAGCCCCGCATATTTTGCGTGGAAATCTGCAATTTATGCAGCAAAAGTATGGAGTATTTGAAAAAATGCAGCCCCCGCATAAATATGCAAACTTTGGCTGATTATGCGTTGAATTATGCGATCGCATAATTGCGTTTTTCTGGAGGTACTGCCTGACTCCCCGCTGCAGGTAACGCTGTATTAACGTTACAGTTTTAAAAGGTTTTCCAGGTTAGTGGGGGTGCATACCGCTCAAAACCAACATGAAATACGTAGTATTCTTCCCTCAGCGTTTAGTTGTGTTGTTAAACTGTGTGTAAAATGAGCGGTGACGTTAAATCACCCTACGGTACCGTCTATTTGCTGGATGGTTTCATGGTAATGGTCGGTAGCTAACGTTAGCAAATAAGCCCGTACTTTTTAACGTCAGACACACTCTTGAGCTTGGTGAGTTTGCCGATTCTAAATGTACATAACAGTATATCAATATCAATCTGTACTAAGGTCCTTGGGGAAAATATTGTTTTTTGCATTTAATCGCCAAGCCATAGGAGAAAGAAGGATTGAAGAAAGGAATGAGATAAGTAGGCCTGTGCTCGATTGAAGAACTTCTTAGTCGACTAACGCTCATTCAACTGTATCGACTAATCGATTAGTTGATTTAAAGGTCCAATATGTAATATTTGTACTGTAATAAATCCAAAAATGACACCAGTGCCTCATCAGATATTAAGGAAACATGTTAAACTGAAATACTATCTTTTCTGACAACAATGCTAACATCAGTATTTTTTCTTTTTGAAATTTACATTCCTTGAAGGAATTTATGTTTATGTTTTGATCTGTGTGTTGTTATCATCGGCCCAGTTTGGCCGGGTTGCCAGATATACCTGTAAACACGTAAACCCAGCGCGCTACAGCTGTAACGGTAGTACAGCCATGAAAGCAGCAAACAAACCAACAGGATCGACGGAGATAGATTCTACATGACATAAAAAAAGAAAACAGCATGTTTCTAACAGTTGCGTGACCAGAGACGTAACAACCCCCTGGTAAATATTGGAGATGTATTTGAAAGATGGAGACAGCTTGGAGCCCACAAGGACGCAGAGTTGGCTTATTTTCTCCTGAACCGGTTAGCATTAGCTTCAGGCTAATTTATCACAGCTACTAGGGATGGGCATTTTATGTCATTTCATTTATATAGCTAGAGTACCCGAGTTGGTTACTCGCAAAAACAATTGAGACATAGCCAGTAAAGTGATCCCGACTGGTCCTGGCTAACGCCGCCATGCTAACCCTGCTAACTGCTAACGTTACCGGGAGGACCAGGCAAGCAGCCCATGGCTGTTTACAGCGTGTAGTTCAGCGGCTGGAGCCGACAACGGTGAGTTATTTTAAACCACGAGAGGGGGGCTGTAAATCGGAAAGAGAGGACTGTCAGTGTGCAGCGTGTTTAGCGATTGTTGCCGAGGAAGTGTGCCTGACTGGCGTGTGGAGAGGACAGTGAGGTTGTTGTGTTTTTAGCGGTTCATACTGTCATTTTAAGCCGAAAAAGTGTGTCTGTCTGTTGGTTACAGAGCTCCGCGTGAGCACGGGCTTTTATGACTGTCAATATAGCTAGCATCTACCGTTAGCTACTTTGCTGTGCTGTGGAGTAACGTCTGGCTATGTTAGACTAGCATCTAACGTTAGCTACTCCGCTGTGCTGTGGAGTAACGTCTGGCTATGTGAGACTAGCATCTACCGTTAGCTACTCTGCTGTGCTGTGGAGTAATGTCTGGCTATGTGAGACTAGCATCTACCGTTAGCTACTCTGCTGTGCTGTGGAGTAATGTCTGGCTATGTGAGACTATCATCTACCGTTAGCTACTCCGCTGTGCTGTGGAGTAATGTCTGGCTATGTGGGACTAGCATCTACCGTTAGCTACTCTGCTGTGCTGTGGAGTAATGTCTGGCTATGTTAGACTAGCATCTAACGTTAGCTACTCCGCTGTGCTGTGGAGTAATGTCTGGCTATGTGAGACTATCATCTACCGTTAGCTACTCCGCTGTGCTGTGGAGTAACGTCTGGCTATGTGAGACTAGCATCTACCGTTAGCTACTCCGCTGTGCTGTGGAGTAATGTCTGGCTATGTGAGACTAGCATCTACCGTTAGCTACTCTGCTGTGCTGTGGAGTAATGTCTGGCTATGTGAGACTAGCATCTACCGTTAGCTACTCCGCTGTGCTGTGGAGTAATGTCTGGCTATGTGAGACTAGCATCTACCGTTAGCTACTCTGCTGTGCTGTGGAGTAATGTCTGGCTATGTTAGACTAGCATCTAACGTTAGCTACTCCGCTGTGCTGTGGAGTAACGTCTGGCTATGTGAGACTAGCATCTACCGTTAGCTACTCCGCTGTGCTGTGGAGTAATGTCTGGCTATGTGAGACTAGCATCTAACGTTAGCTACTCTGCTGTGCTGTGGAGTAACGTCTGGCTATGTTGAGACTAGCATCTACCGTTAGCTACTCCGCTGTGCTGTGGAGTAACGTCTGGCTATGTGAGACTAGCATCTACCGTTAGCTACTCCGCTGTGCTGTGGAGTAATGTCTGGCTATGTGAGACTAGCATCTACCGTTAGCTACTCCGCTGTGCTGTGGAGTAATGTCTGGCTATGTGGGACTAGCATCTACCGTTAGCTACTCCGCTGTGCTGTGGAGTAATGTCTGGCTATGTGAGACTAGCATCTACCGTTAGCTACTCTCCTGTACTGTGGAGTAATGTCTGGCTATGTGAGACTAGCATCTACCGTTAGCTACTCCGCTGTGCTGTGGAGTAATGTCTGGCTATGTGGGACTAGCATCTACCGTTAGCTACTCTGCTGTGCTGTGGAGTAATGTCTGGCTATGTGAGACTAGCATCTACCGTTAGCTACTCTCCTGTACTGTGGAGTAATGTCTGGCTATGTGACACTAGCATCTACCGTTAGCTACTCCGCTGTGCTGTGGAGTAATGTCTGGCTATGTGAGACTAGCATCTACCGTTAGCTACTCTGCTGTGCTGTGGAGTAATGTCTGGCTATGTGAGACTAGCATCTACCGTTAGCTACTCTCCTGTACTGTGGAGTAATGTCTGGCTATGTGAGACTAGCATCTACCGTTAGCTACTCCGCTGTGCTGTGGAGTAATGTCTGGCTATGTGAGACTAGCGTTAGCAACATTGTTGTGGATGCTGCGTCTCAGCCTGGCAACCCCCATGAACTTTGAGTCTGGGCAGGAGGGGTCGGGGGAGACGACTCTCCAGTATTTTGGATTGGTAGTGCAGTAACTATTTTAACCGCTAGC
>NC_041334.1:39996965-40024465 GCF_004354835.1 Perca flavescens
ATGGACTCTGTAACATTATTTGTGGAAAAAATGCCTTGGTTACCTCTGGGACCACTAAGGTCTATATAAAAGAGACTTCAGATACAGTATTAGGGGACCACTAAGGTCTATATAAAAGAGACTTCAGATACAGTATTAGGGGACCACTAAGGTCTATATAAAAGAGACTTCAGATACAGTATTAGGGGACCACTAAGGTCTATATAAAAGAGACTTCAGATACAGTATTAGGGGACCACTAAGGTCTATATAAAAGAGACTTCAGATACAGTATTAGGGACCACTAAGGTCTATATAAAAGAGACTTCAGATACAGTATTAGGGACCACTAGGGTCTATATAAAAGAGACTTCAGATACAGTATTAGGGGACCACTAAGGTCTATATAAAAGAGACTTCAGATACAGTATTAGGGACCACTAAGGTCTATATAAAAGAGACTTCAGATACAGTATTAGGGACCACTAGGGTCTATATAAAAGAGACTTCAGATACAGTATTAGGGGACCACTAAGGTCTATATAAAAGAAACTTCAGATACAGTATTAGGGGACCACTAAGGTCTATATAAAAGAGACTTCAGATACAGTATTAGGGGACCATTAAGGTCTATATAAAAGACTTCAGATACAGTATTAGGGGACCACTAAGCTCTATATAAAAGAGACTTCAGATACAGTATTAGGGGACCATTAAGGTCTATATAAAAGACTTCAGATACAGTATTAGGGGACCACTAAGGTCTATATAAAAGAGACTTCAGATACAGTATTAGGGGACCACTAAGGCCTATGTCATGACTTTGTGGTGATGTCTGAAGGTCTACCATGGACTCTATAACCTTGGTTACCTTGTTTCAAGCCATTCTAGCGTGGTATAGAAAGCCTGCAGGAAGACTCGGCTCGATTTCTGCCAGTTTTCATTAATATTCAACAAGCTAAGCTGCTTGACTCTGATTGGCTAACAGCTAGCCAATGAGAGCCTGGCTGTCAGCATCCTTTACCCAGCCCAACTGGGCGAGCTCATGAATAGTAATGAGCTCAGGCAACATGATGTCAGAATGACCAGCTGTTGTGATTGGTCTGATTTCTCTGCTTTTTTCTGTTCAGTGGCTAGAGCTGACAGAGGAGGTAGCAGTTCATATCAGTTTGGGGCTAATGGACTACCAAACGCCGGTGCTCTGACAGAGCTCCAGGGCCTGCAGCTCCCCTCTTCCTGCTAGCTAAATGCCCGGTGTGTGTGAGTGAGAGCACGGTCAGCGAGCTTGTTACACCAGCAATCTGTTACCACAGGTTCCAGTTAATCTATTAATGTGTGTAATTATAATGTGTTGAGTTATTTAAACGAACGATTGGGGAAATAAACGCCTCTTGTCCGTGAGTCTCATTGATAGAGCCTGCGGCTGGATGTAGCTCTATCAATGAGAGCTAGCTAGCTCCTCCTAGAATTCCTCTGAAATTCACAAATATTCATTAACTTGAAATCGGACACCGTTGTTAGCTTTATAAAACATTTAGTTAGATGTTGTATAAGTGGCGTGACGAAATTCAAACTGTAAATATACTTAAATTACGACCGAAAATGAAGCTAACTATCCATGATTTGTAGCTACACATAGATAGGATTGAAAGGACAGTCGCAGCTAACAAAACACCTAGCCTTCATTAACTTGAAACCGGACACCGTTGTTAGCTTTATAAGACGTTTAGTTAGATGTTGTATAAGTGGTGGGACATGTGTGTAAGTGTGGTAAGAGATTGCTGGTGTAACAAGCTCGCTAACCGCGCTCTCCCTCTCACACAACGGGCCATTTAGCTAGCAGGAAGAGGGGAGCTACAGGTCCTCCGACACACAGTCTTACCAAATTTGAAATAAGCCATCAATTTTCGTAAAACGTTCCATATTTGAGCTTTATATAGTTGATTTCTCGCTTAAAAAAAAGTCTCCGAAGTGAATTTAATAACGAAATGGCCCGATAAACAATGTATAACTTTGCAGTGAGACCTGCTGTCGAGTCTCCCATGTGTTTCTATGTAGTTTGCTCAAACCAATCAGCGCGTAGCTCATTCTGAATATTCATGAGCATAACATATTTGGAAGAAAAGCTCTTGTTCCAAATAGAGCCATATTCACAGGGTAGTTAAGGGCCTAATAAAATAGCATTCGGGCAATTTTCAGCCCAACCAATGTTACATACCCTATTAGGAGACCTTAAGGAACAGTGTAAAATACCCTATATAATCATTCTATCACCTCTTTAAAGTTTTTTTTTTCTCAAATGATATCAATCTCAAACTAAGGCATACATTAAACATACACAAATATTACATTAAGTTGTCCAATTTAACTTTCAGAATTATAAGTTTCAACCTGAGACTGATCTGTATATAGGCCAATATATTATATAAGTTATACAATATATAAAATAAGCTATACCTATTTTCATTTATATATTTGATTACAATGCTAAACAGCTCTGTTACACTTATGCTATTAGGTCGTTGATTAGCTGTTTCTCCGCAGAGAGAGAGAGAGAGAGAGAGAGAGAGAGAGAGAGAGAGAGAGAGAGAGAGAGAGAGAGAGAGAGAGAGAGAGAGAGAGAGACACAGAGAGAGAGAGAGACACAGAGAGAGAGAGAGACACAGAGAGAGAGAGAGACACACAGAGAGAGAGACACAGAGAGAGAGCGAGAGACACAGAGAGAGAGAGAGAGAGAGACACAGAGAGAGAGAGAGAGACACAGAGAGAGACAGAGAGAGAGAGAGAGAGACAGAGAGAGAGAGAGAGACACAGAGAGAGAGAGAGACAGAGAGAGAGAGAGAGAGACAGAGAGAGAGAGAGAGACAGAGAGAGAGAGAGAGAGAGAGAGACAGAGAGAGAGAGAGAGAGAGAGAGAGAGAGAGAGAGAGAGAGAGAGAGAGAGAGAGAGAGAGAGAGAGAGAGAGAGAGAGAGAGAGAGAGAGAGACAGAGAGAGAGAGAGAGAGAGAGAGAGAGAGAGACACAGAGAGAGAGAGAGAGACACAGAGAGAGAGAGAGAGAGAGAGAGAGAGAGAGAGAGAGAGAGAGAGAGAGAGAGAGAGAGAGAGAGACACAGAGAGAGAGAGAGAGAGAGAGAGAGAGAGAGAGACACAGAGAGAGAGAGAGAGAGAGAGAGAGAGAGACAGAGAGAGAGAGAGAGACAGAGAGAGAGAGAGACAGAGAGAGAGAGAGAGAGAGAGAGAGAGAGAGAGAGAGAGAGAGAGAGAGAGAGAGAGAGAGAGAGAGAGAGACAGAGAGAGAGAGAGAGAGAGAGAGAGAGAGAGAGAGAGAGAGAGAGAGAGAGAGAGAGAGAGATGCACAACAATCAGCTGTTTTTCCGCAGGGGTTGTCAACGCGTCAGCTCTTTAGATCAGATTGTGGTCTCCACTACCTATTTTCGTGTCTTTGTTTTTGGTAGTTGTTGTGTTTGGTGTAGTTTCATCGTTGGGTCCTCTTCGTGGAATGGATGATTAAGTTAGACTCCATGTTTTCTGTTCTGTTGATCTGACGTCGTGCTATTATTGAGGTAAGCTAGTTTGATTTTGCAGTAGACACTGACATAGTTTTAGTTTTAATCACGTTTGAACTGGTTCCAAACTTTGGACAATTTCTGTTGTTTTCTCCAGCCGTTGATAACGTTGAGTTATCGAAGTTTCGAGACAAGTCATTTTGCATCGAGGATTTTTTGTAATCAAATTATTCGAGTTATTCGAGGAATCGTTTCAGCTCTAAAGATTATGTATAATTCGAAGGGTAAACCTGGAGAGTTTCAAAAGATGTGGGGTGGTTTTCTAGCGTATGTGGACATGGTGTTCACAAAACTTCATTTATATTTACACAATGTCAGGTAATGGTTTAACATGCTTATACAACATTTGGTGCAGTTTCTAGTTTTATTTTCTTTGTTTTATATTTCTTGTCTACCTATCCCTGCTAGGTACTTCCTTCCTGCACCAGTCTGGTTTTAGGCTCATTTTGTTTTTGCTAGCTTGTTTTATGTTATACTGAAGGCTAGTATTCACTCTTACTTTTTTCTGTAAGAAAGTATGGTCGGACCTGTAGGGGTGGAGTGAGTGAGTGGGAGGGAGGGAGGGTGGGATGGGCTGATCTGGTATCCACTTCATATATCGCACGGCTTTTCTTATCACAGCTACGCAGATGACACCCACCTAATTCTCTCCTTTCCTGAGTCTGAAACTCACGTAGCAGCACGTATCTCGGCCTGTCTGACTGACCTCTCTTCTTGGATGTCCATTAACCATCTGAAACTCAACCTTGACAAGACTGAGCTCCTTTTCCTTCCAGGGAAGGGCTCTCCTACCCAGGACCTGAGTATAACAATCGACAACTCTGTGGTAGTCCCCACCCAGACTGATAGAAACCTGTGGTAGTCCCCACCCAGACTGATAGAAACCTGTGGTAGTCCCCACCCAGACTGATAGAAACCTGTGGTAGTCCCCACCCAGACTGATAGAAACCTGTGGTAGTCCCCACCCAGACTGATAGAAACCTCTCATACAGCACACTAGTACTCTCATACAGCATACTAGTACTCTCATACAGTACACTAGTCCTCTCATACAGTACACTGGTACTCTCATACAGTACACTAGTCCTCTCATACAGTACACTAGTCCTCTCATACAGTACACTAGTCCTCTCATACAGTACACTAGTACTCTCATACAGCATACTAGTCCTCTCATACAGTACACTAGTCCTCTCATACAGTACACTAGTCCTCTCATACAGTACACTAGTACTCTCATACAGCACACTAGTCCTCTCATACAGTACACTAGTCCTCTCATACAGTACACTAGTACTCTCATACAGCATACTAGTCCTCTCATACAGTACACTAGTCCTCTCATACAGTACACTAGTCCTCTCATACAGTACACTAGTCCTCTCATACAGCATACTAGTCCTCTCATACAGCATACTAGTCCTCTCATACAGTACACTAGTCCTCTCATACAGTACACTGGTACTCTCATACAGTACACTGGTACTCTCATACAGTACACTGGTACTCTCATACAGTACACTAGTCCTCTCATACAGTACACTAGTCCTCTCATACAGTACACTGGTACTCTCATACAGCACACTAGTCCTCTCATACAGTACACTAGTCCTCTCATACAGTACACTAATCCTCTCATACAGTACACTAGTCCTCTCATACAGTACACTATTCCTCTCATACAGTACACTAGTCCTCTCATACAGTACACTAGTCCTCTCATACAGTACACTAATCCTCTCATACAGTACACTAATCCTCTCATACAGTACACTAGTCCTCTCATACAGCATACTACATACATACCTAGTCCTCTCATACAGTACACTAGTCCTCTCATACAGCACACTAGTCCTCTCATACAGTACACTAGTCCTCTCATACAGTACACTAGTCCTCTCATACAGCACACTAGTCCTCTCATACAGTATACTAGTCCTCTCATACAGTATACTAGTCCTCTCATACAGTATACTAGTCCTCTCATACAGTACACTAGTCCTCTCATACAGCACACTAGTCCTCTCATACAGCACACTAGTCCTCTCATACAGTATACTAGTCCTCTCATACAGTATACTAGTCCTCTCATACAGTACACTGGTCCTCTCATACAGTACACTAGTCCTCTCATACAGTACACTAATCCTCTCATACAGTACACTAATCCTCTCATACAGTACACTAATCCTCTCATACAGTACACTAGTCCTCTCATACAGCACACTAGTCCTCTCATACAGTATACTAGTCCTCTCATACAGTACACTAGTCCTCTCATATAGTACACTTGTCCTCTCATACAGCACACTAGTCCTCTCATACAGTACACTAATCCTCTCATACAGTACACTAATCCTCTCATACAGTACACTAGTCCTCTCATACAGTACACTAGTCCTCTCATACAGTATACTAGTAATCTCATACAGTACACTAGTCCTCTCATACAGTACACTAGTCCTCTCATACAGTATACAGTACACTAGTCCTCTCATACAGTACACTAGTCCTCTCATACAGTACACTAGTCCTCTCATACAGTACACTAGTCCTCTCATACAGCACACTAGTCCTCTCATACAGTATACTAGTCCTCTCATACAGTACACTAGTCCTCTCATATAGTACACTTGTCCTCTCATACAGCACACTAGTCCTCTCATACAGTACACTAGTCCTCTCGTACAGTACACTAGTCCTCTCGTACAGTACACTAGTCCTCTCATACAGTATACTAGTAATCTCATACAGTACACTAGTCCTCTCATACAGTACACTAGTCCTCTCATACAGTATACAGTACACTAGTCCTCTCATACAGTATACAGTACACTAGTCCTCTCATACAGTACACTAATCCTCTCATACAGCACACTAGTCCTCTCATACAGCACACTAGTCCTCTCATACAGCACACTAGTCCTCTCATACAGTACACTAGTCCTCTCATACAGTATACTAATCCTCTCATACAGTATACTAATCCTCTCATACAGTATACTAGTCCTCTCATACAGTACACTAGTCCTCTCATACAGTATACAGTACACTAATCCTCTCATACAGTACACTAGTCCTCTCATACAGTACACTAGTCCTCTCATACAGTACACTAGTCCTCTCATACAGTACACTAGTCCTCACATACAGTACACTAGTCCTCTCATACAGTACACTAGTCCTCTCATACAGTATACTAGTCCTCTCATACAGTACACTAGTCCTCTCATACAGTACACTAGTCCTCTCATACAGTATACTAGTACTCTCATACAGTACACTAGTCCTCTCATACAGTACACTAGTCCTCTCATACAGTATACTAGTCCTCTCATACAGTACACTAGTCCTCTCATACAGTACACTAGTCCTCTCATACAGTATACTAGTACTCTCATACAGTACACTAGTCCTCTCATACAGTACACTAGTCCTCTCATACAGTATACTAGTACTCTCATACAGTATACTAGTACTCTCATACAGTACACTAGTCCTCTCATACAGTACACTAGTCCTCTCATACAGTACACTAGTCCTCTCATACAGTATACTAGTACTCTCATACAGTACACTAGTCCTCTCATACAGTACTTAACCCCATTAAAAAAGCCCAATATTCGGCCGAATCTGAAGCCCAATCCTGGATTCGGTGCATCCCTGGTTTATAATCTTTGAGATAAATCAAATATCAGCATACAGCAACATTAAAGAGACCTTTTAACATCCCTTCTGTCTGGTAAAACTCAACAGCTTGCTGTACATAGATTAAAGAAAGCCACAGAGGAGTATTATGGGGTAAGATGTTGCTCACTTTGATTTATTTTTTTTGGAGCCCAAACTGCAGTGAGCATGGTCTTAAAGGAGAACTCTTGTTGTCACGTAAGGTCCCTGTTCATGTTGTACAGACATTTTAATTGCATGTTGTGTCTGTTAAGAGGCACAAAGGCACTCTTTATCTTATCTTACGTTTTTTTTTTTGCTATCATCAGTACTCACATAGATATAGCGATCAAGATTAACGTAAACATTGCCCGGAGTTCTCCTTTTTAAGCTAAATATTTCTTAACATTAATTGAAATGCGTCCATGGCCCTGAGGGTTAGGGTTAATTTGCCAGTTTGTGAAGCTGTGTAGCTGATTATGTTTAGACACCATTTAATATTAGAAAATTGGCTTGTTGTTAGGGCTGGGGAAAAAATCAATTTGATTTTAAAATCGAGTTGGTAGGTCAAATCGATTTTTTTTAATCCAAATACAGTATAAATAATTAGGATGTTTAA
The DNA here is from genome assembly GCF_004354835.1 of Perca flavescens. NCBI lineage: Eukaryota > Metazoa > Chordata > Actinopteri > Perciformes > Percidae > Perca > Perca flavescens. Next base: position 40,004,799 of record NC_041334.1, read on the forward strand.
CAATCTTTGTTGCACACTGCACAGTGGCTTTTCACTTAGAGAAAGGGTTTGCCTTTGCAATTTTGTTTATGTTGATGCACTTTAATTAAATACAATAAATATATATTTTTAAAATATATTTACAGTTTGCAGTTATTTTGTTTTAAATGGAGGGGGGAATCGAATCGAATCGTAAATCGAGCAGATTTTTTTAGGGAAACAAATCGCCCAGCTCTACTTGTTGTATTAAATTAATATAAAGGTTTTGTAGAAAAACTTCCGTATAGCATCTAAACATTTGGAATGATACCAAGCCTGAGTCAGAACTGTGCACCTTAGGGCCAGGTTATATGTGTTGAAATAAGCAAAAGTGTGGGTGGACGAGCAGTGCTGATGGAGTATATAATTGAATGCATGGATGCTTATGGAAGTAGGAATTAGTGTTTGTAAGGCATGTATGGGAGAACAGAAGAATGCAGGAAGGATGGCTCTTTTGCACAAGTATAGAAAACGGTAATTTGCAATTTGCAGAGCTCTTTGAGTAGCCCAAATGCTTACTGTACATTTGTCTTGTAATTGTTTGAACCCTGTGCTTGTTGTGTGTCTCTGTTGTAACTCTTGCAGCCATTTCTCTTGGTGTCCAAAACAAATTTCTCCTTTGGGAGACTAATAAAGATACTTTTTTTTTACTTTTTGTATAGGAGCAGCTTTATTGTAGCCAGGTGAGAGTGTCCTGATCTGGTGAGCTCCAGTTCTCCTCTCAGATCAGTCTGGCATCTTGAGATAGAGAAAATTTGGAGCCGTTCACCAAACGACCGACCAATCAGCGTTGAGTTTTGAGGCGGGTTTAGGTGTGAACCAATGAGAAGCGACTGTTCAGTCTAAACAACGTGGAGGCTTCCTCGGATGAGATGAGCGTAGCTATCGCAGCAAGTTTTATCTGAATTAGAAAGTAGTCCTTCATTGAAAGAAGAGCAAAAAACACCACTGGAGGCTTTTCTCGGAGGAAAAGATGTTTCTGCTCTTCTCCCGACTGGTTTCGGCAAGACTTTGATCTGATTGGTTGATTTGGCCCTATAGTTCTATAGGTGGTGATAGACAGATGGTTTATCCAATCAGCTAACCAGGATTTTTGCCCCTTCCCAAAATTTCTTCAGTGGAAAGTAGGGCTTTGACTTTTGCCCAAAAAAGTTTGTTTGTTTATATATATTTAAATATTTATTAATAATATTTTGACCATTAAATGCCTTCAGTAAGACTTATATATTGATATCAAGTCAGACCCAAGATTAAACACAAACAGTATACTTTCAACAGGAAGTTCGGAGCTTTCAAGTTTAACAGCAAACACATTTACAAAAAATAACACCCATAACAGGTTCGAATATTAAGGGCTGCCTAATATTTGTTTGAATATCACTATTTTTTAAAAATATTCAAATGATATTCGAATAACGAAGTTGGGAGTCAAAGCCCTAACGGAAAGTTCCCAGACGGATATGCCGAGCAAATGCGAAGCGATCCATCTGGTGGAGTCAGGTTAGTTTTACTGTGAAACTAGTCCAGGTTAGTTTTCTCTGACCCTTCTTTATCTTAAATCCCTTTCTCCTTTTGCAGGAGGAGGCACGGTGCGTCCGCCAGGAGCCATGTGCCTCCCTCACACCAACAACATGGACAACAAGTTACAGGGGGGGGGGGCTGCACCGAGACCACGGGCGGGAGGCGTTCCACTGGAGCCTTTCATACACCAGGTCGGTAGGAATGGGCTGACTCAAACACACAGCTGGAGAAAATCAAATATCACAATATGTTTGACCACATATATCAATGCCGATATTGTAGGGTTGAGATTTGGTGCTTTCACAACATTTTATATATACAGTACAGGCCAAAAGTTTGGACACACCTTCTCATTCAATGAGTTTCCTTTTTATTTTCATGACTATTTACATTGTAGATTCTCACTGAAGGCATCAAAACTATGAATGAACACATATGGAATTATGTACTTAACAAAAAAGTGTGAAATAACTGAAAACATGTCTTATATTTTAGATTCTTCAAAGTAGCCACCCTTTGCTTTTTTATTAATAAGGAAATAATTCCACTAATTAACCCTGACAAGGCACACCTGTGAAGGTAAAACCATTTCAGGTGACTACCTCATGAAGCTCATTGAGAGAACACCAAGGGTTTGCAGAGTTATCAAAAAAAGCAAAGGGTGGCTACTTTGAAGAATCTAAAATATAAGACATGTTTTCAGTTATTTCACACTTTTTTGTTAAGTACATAATTCCATATGTGTTCATTCATAGTTTTGATGCCTTCAGTGAGAATCTACAATGTAAATAGTCATGAAAATAAAAAGGAAACACATTGAATGAGAAGGTGTGTCCAAACTTTTGGCCTGTACTGTATGTGTGTGTATATATATATATACAGTATGGATATAATAATTCAGTGGTTAAAGGCACTTAATAGATCAGCTAGAACAGTCTGGTAAGTTCAGAAAATTACATCACTTACTGACACTTTAAAACCAGGAAAAGACTTATCCAAAATTATTAATCTGTGTGTGTGTGTGTGTGTGTGTGTGTGTGTGTGTGTGTGTGTGTGTGTGTGTGTGTGTGTGTGTGTGTGTGTGTGTGTGTGTGTGTGTGTTTGTGTGTATATGTCTGTATGTGTGTGTATATGTCTGTGTGTGTGTGTGTGTGTGTGTGTGTGTGTGTGTGTGTGTGTGTGTGTGTGTGTGTTTGTGTGTATATGTCTGTATGTGTGTGTGTGTGTGTATATGTCTGTGTGTGTGTGTGTGTGTGTGTGTGTGTGTGTGTGTGTGTGTCTGTGTCTGTGTATATGTCTGTGTGTGTGTATCTGTGTGTATATGTCTGTGTGTGTGTGTCTGTGTGTATATGTGTGTGTGTGTGTGTGTGTGTGTCTGTGTGTATGTGTGTGTGTGTGTGTGTGTGTGTGTGTGTGTGTGTGTGTGTGTGTGTGTGTGTGTGTGTGTGTGTGTGTGTGTGTGTGTGTGTGTGTGTGTGTGTGTGTGTGTGTGTGTGTGTGTGTGTGTGTGTGTGTGTGTGTGTGTGTGTGTGTGTATGTGTGTGTGTGTGTGTGTGTGTGTGTGTGTGTGTGTGTGTGTGTGTGTGTGTGTGTGTGTGTGTGTGTGTGCGTGTGTGCGCGTGCGTGCGTGCAGGTTGGGGGTCACACCAGTATGATGCGTTATGATGACCACACGGTGTGTAAGCCTCTGATCAGCAGAGAGCAGCGCTTCTACGAGTCTCTCCCTCCAGAGATGAAGGAGTTCACCCCAGAATATAAAGGTCAGTGCCAGCCCATGATTTAGATTTAGATTTAGATTTTTTTTATTGATCCCAAAAAAATGGGAAATAATGGTGTTGCAGCAGAAAAAAATATCAGACACACAGCACACATACAGAGTATATGTTAAATAATAGGAAACAATATACATTAAATAATAATTGAATACTACACAAGCAATATTTAAAATATATACAATTTGGAAATAAAATGTACAACTGATTCAACAGATAGGCCTATAGATAAAGTTAATGTACAAGTTGGGGAGTAAAAATGTACAACTGTTTCCCTAGTAAAGATAATAATATGATGTTCAGTGTTAGTACAACCAGTGTTGGGAAAGTTCCCTTTCTACATGAACTAGTTCAAAGTTCAGTTCACACATTTTAAAATAAACTAAGCTCAGTTCATAGTTCATACTAGTTCAACATTTTTAACTAAGTTCACAGTTCTAAAAATGAACAAGTGTTGAACCCTACTGAACGAAGGTAAACTGAGAGAGCAGACACCAGAATGAAGGAGTTCACAGTAATGTCAGCTTTTCTTTGAGAAAAGAACAAAGAACGTCACTGAAGTCATTCTTAAAAAAGGAAGATGTGTTTAAAGTTGAATCTATCAGCTAGTGTTGCTCTGATTGGTTGGAGCACTGTCCTATTGGTGCAGAAGGAATTTGAAAGACAACAGTTTATCCCGCCCCTCGGATTGAGATATAAGACAATTCATACAAACATAATGTTGCATAAGTTAGCATGCATAGACATATGCATACTTTTGTGTTCTTGTATTGTTAAATGTGTCTAAACTCAGTTTTATAGTGATTTTTACATTCATTTAAGTTCATATTTTATTTCATGTATGAGATGTATTTATTGTATGTATTTTAATAGTCACAAATTTTATATTAATACTCTGTCATTTCTGTTTTAATTTTAAAAGCCTAACCAAGGACAGGGGTTGCAAATTAGTCAGGCTATAAACCTGTATGCATGGCATCTACTTTGTATTCTTTATAAAGCAATGTTCTATGCATTTGTCCCTGCCAAATAAACATTAAATAAAAATAAATAAATGAGCCCTGACCAATGGTGCGTTCAAAGACCCAACATCTGGATGTGGGTCTGGCTTAATGGTTAGTGGTTCTACATCGTGAACACATTCTCGGCTGAAGGCTCTTGTACTGAGCAGGGCTGAACCATTTGGGGAAAAAATCCAATTGTGATTTTCCTGCCAGATATTGCAATTTATTTGTATTTTATTTACGATTCAATTTTCACTTTCTATGCACTTTCTAGGATCATGTTAAATAAAGTAATAAAATAAGAAAGATCCACTGAAAACAGGACATGTCTGTAAACAATCTGTGGTAGGCTACATTATTCCAGCAATTATCTTATGAAAAAAACAGTAAAATATAATAATTAAAAGTGGAATAAAAAATGTTAAATCACACGTTACACCAAACATTCAACTAAATATTTCACATTCGATGAATCGCGGTACTGAGACTGAGTGTCAGCTACTGTCTCACAGCCTCAACACAAGATTACAGATGAGTTTACTGTAGATAAATCCATCTAATCTGACTTCAGATCCACACACAATACTTACACACACAGATTGGCGCACAAGAAAATACAATCTGAAAGCAGCCCACAGTCATAATACATAAAAACACCCGATGCCAAGTCTACAATTATGTCATCGACAGAAGATGAAGACCAGTTCAAAGAGCCGCAGACTTAAAATGTGTTTTCATTCGTCATATAATTTATTTTAAGATTAGAAATGCTTTGATTTAAAGTGGAAAACGTGTGAACAACAATCATTTTGACTGGTATGTTTTATAAAATATTAAATAGGCCAGCAATAAAGAGAGAAACCGCCCAGAATTGTTGCTTTCAGAGGAGCCCAGGTCTCTTTTAGGGATTTGGGGGCTACCACACAATTCAAACACTGCTCTAATTGATCTCTACTCCTCTGTGTTCGCTGGCGGATGCAAAGGCAGACAGAAAAGACCAGAAGAGACAGAAGAGAGAGAGACCGAATCGCGGATGTTTACTGGCAGTGAAGTGGTTTAGCTGCTCTGTTTTTCATCACCGTAATGGAGCTGTTTCCACGTGCTTTTGCTGTAATAACAGGCCCAAACACACTCGGACAGCCAGCCTGCACACGCACACACACACACACACACACACACACACACACATAACACACCTTATCCTTATGTAAGTGACCTATTTATAATTTTAGCAAACTAGTAAGTCTCTTTGCTAGTTTAAGATCGCTGCAGTGGTCAGTTTCCCTTCCAGCACCCACGTCGTTTAAATAGTAAATGTACCTGCACCCATCTGTGGCCCATGAGCATGCTGGTCTTACAGGGAGGTGTGTTCAGGTGCATTCTGGGCGTGCTGGTCTTACAGGGAGGTGTGTTCAGGTGCATTCTGGGCGTGCTGGTCTTACAGGGAGGTGTGTTCAGGTGCATTCTGGGAGTATTCCTATCTTGAGGCAGTGGGAAGTGATCGCACCATTGACCAACAAAAACCTGGTCTAAAGTCAATAAAGCAGCATTTCATTGTTATTTTAACAGAGCATTAGTACAATGCTGCTAGACTCATGCACACACACACACACACACACACTATGCTTGTTACACACACACACACACACACACACACACACACACACACACACACACACACACACGCACACATGCAGAAGATTATTAATAAAAATATTAGGGTGTAAATCCTCCATCATAACAGCAATGCTCCAAGGTCCAAACACGCCTGGCTTTTAAAGGGAATGGGAGATGATCTCTGATTGGTTGATGAATGGGAGATGATCTCTGATTGGTTGATGAATGGGAGATGATCTCTGATTGGTTGATTGCATGTTACGCCCAAAACACACCTCTGATTAATGAAGACACTAAGAACAACCCTTTAGGACCAGGCACCCTAAACACAGACCCTCTTTACCGCCGTCAAACTAGCAAAAGTGGATTTGAACACGCCCTAAACACACCTGCTCCAGGCGCTTCACACCGTGACCTCAGATCGTTAGAATTGGGCCCGAAGAGAGATTTTGATGGTGGATGGAGCAGGTGTAGTCTGACTTACCGGATGTACAGTGCTGTTTGCCGTTCTCCTCCTCTTCCGCTATTAGCTAATAAACAAAGGACCACATGTGTTAAAAATCCAAATTTCAGGAACAGGAGTCTTCTTCTTGAAGACTGAAAAGAGCAAGAGAGCGGCTTTTTGAAGCGTGAAGGCTACCGTAGCTGTACCTACTGTGAACTGCGTGGTGAGAGAGAGCTGGTTGTGATATATATGATCTCAACGCTAGACGGGAGAAATTCCCAAACATTGGACCTTTTAAAGGCTTGTAAACCAAATACTACACAACCGGAAATCGTTTTAGCTCACAGCATTTGTCTAAAATACATTTACCTCATTAATTTGAATTATTTGAAGTTTTGGCCACGTTTAACATGAACATCTGACATTATAACATTGTAGATAAGACAGAAAATACAGAAAAGCATAATATGTCCACTTTAAAATGTTGCACTTTATAATTTACTGGATTTTTTCTTTTAAGATGATTTTTTTGGGGCTTTTCCGCCTTTAATTGACAGGATAGCTAGATGAAAAAGGGGAGAGAGAGAGAGGGGAAGACATGCAGGACATTGTCACAGGTCGGTTTTGAACCCTGGACCTCTGCGTCCAGGCATAAACCTCTCAGTGTATGTGCGCCTGCGCTACCCACTGAGCCAACCCGGCCACACACACTTCATAACTTAAAATACATCCCACGTTCCTCTCGTTCATGGAGGTACTCTACATGAGAGCTGGTGGTATAAACCCACTACAGTGAGCTGCAGTTGTCTGTATTCCCACCAGTTCACCTTGCTGGTGTTGTGGGCCCCAGTGCCATGACAACAGTGGTCCATAAGGAGTCTATATTTAGCCATGGACCTCTGGCCACTACCATTGTCCTGCTGATTAAATAAGAGCAGACAGACAGCTGCCCAGGGATGACTTTCTGAACCTGTCAAGGTTGTTTTGTCCAGAAAGTGTCTGACATTATTAGATCAGATGTCTCCTGGTGTGGAGGGGGTGAAGAAGTCCAGTTTCCTGTGGACAGAGCGCACACTCGGCGCTAGCCGGAGAAAGATTTTACTCTTCAGTTTGGAGTTGATTTTGGAGCAAACTCGACGCAAAATTAAATTTGGACATACAAGGAGGATGTTCAGTGATTAACTTAGAGGGGATGAGATGCTCTTCTCTGTTTGTAAAGCTAAAAATATCTGAAGCTCAATGTTTAAATAAATCTGTCTCTGATATTTTCTATCTGTCTTTTCTATCTCAATTGAATTTCCAGAACATTTGTTAAATCTTGGTACACAGATGTATGACAAATGACCGGAATACCCAACTTTAATCCTCCTCTTGTCCTTTGGTTCCCTACAATGCTCTTCACAAGTAAAATGAATGATCACTTCACTATTTCCATAGAATTTGGGTGTTTTATTTGATTTTATGTCTTTTGAATAAAAATAGCTTTGTTGCTCTTTGTCATAAAGTCTTCATCTCTGTGGAGCTCATTAGAATCTCTCATACAGTACCAGTCAAAAGTAGAGCCTGGGCAATAAAGGATTGTTAAAGGTCCCATGACATGGTGCTCTTTGGATTCTTTCATATAGACCTTAGTGGTCCCCTAATACTGTATCTGAAGTCTCTTTTATATAGACCTTAGTGGTCCCCTAATACTGTATCTGAAGTCTCTTTTATATAGACCTTAGTGGTCCCCTAATACTGTATCTGAAGTCTCTTTTATATAGACCTTAGTGGTCCCCTAATACTGCATCTGAAGTCTCTTTTTATATAGACCTTAGTGGTCCCCTAATACTGTATCTGAAGTCTCTTTTATATAGACCTTAGTGGTCCCCTAATACTGTATCTGAAGTCTCTTTTATATAGACCTTAGTGGTCCCCTAATACTGTATCTGAAGTCTCTTTTATATAGACCTTAGTGGTCCCCTAATACTGTATCTGAAGTCTCTTTTATATAGACCTTAGTGGTCCCCTAATACTGTATCTGAAGTCTCTTTTATATAGACCTTAGTGGTCCCCTAATACTGTATCTGAAGTCTCTTTCCCGAAATTCAGCCTTGGTGCAGAACTACAGCCACTAGAGCCAGTCCCACAATGTGCTTTCCTTAGGAAGTGCCATTTCTGTGTCTGTAGCTATTGAGGAGGAGAGAGGGGGGGCAAGGTGGAGGGTGGGGGTGTGGTCTTGACCAACTGCCCCTTTGCTCGTTTGAAAGCCATGATGTCTCTCTCTCTCTCTCTCGTGGGCCAAATTCTGGCAAACAGCCACATGCTGAGAATCAACAACACACCTTCCACTATTTCTGTGTGTCTTGGTATTGTAATAAATGTGTTATTTCTAAACTTTGTGTCGTTATTTTGCTCTGTCCTGTCAGGTGTGGTGATGGTTTGTTTCGAAAGTGACTCTGACGGCTACATCAACCTGGTGGCCTACCCCTACGTGGAGAGCAACACAGAGGGAGGGGCCGCGGAGCACGAGGAGCGCGACCTCCCAGAGAGGGAGCAGCCGAGGAGGAAACACTCGCGGCGCAGCCTCCATCGCTCATCCTCGGCCTCCGAACACAAGGAGGAGCGGCCCGACAGGAGGGAGGCACACGATACCGACACTTCTGATAGGTAAGAGCACATTAAAGGAGAAGATAGCAAAATAAACCAGTGGTGAAATAGTTAGTCCAGCTATCTTAGTAATAATTTAGCTATAAACAATTCCAAAAATGATCTGGTTCCAGCTTCTGTTTGGGGGGCAACTAAACAAAGACTTCACAGAACTGTCAACAGTCTACTTTGTGTGAATAGTTCAGACTAGAGGGTGACAATTTTTCAATGAATCTCACTGTTGGTAACGTGATAGGGACGGAATAGAGCGTAGAAATCAACCGGAACGGGACAGAGAAATGTCTGTTTTGAGTGTGAGAAGATCTCCGTTAGGAATTACATAATTAAACGGTCTAGGCCTGTAGGTAATCCATGTTACCTAGACCTGCAGGTAATACATGTTACCTAGACCTGCAGGTAATACATGTTACCTAGACCTGCAGGTAATACATGTTACCTAGACCTGCAGGTAATACATGTTACCTAGACCTGCAGGTAATACATGTTACCTAGACCTGCAGGTAATGTATGTTACCTAGACCTGCAGGTAATACATGTTACCTAGACCTGCAGGTAATACATGTTACCTAGACCTGCAGGTAATGTATGTTACCTAGACCTGCAGGTAATACATGTTACCTAGACCTGCAGGTAATACATGTTACCTAGACCTGCAGGTAATACATGTTACCTAGACCTGCAGGTAATACATGTTACCTAGACCTGCAGGTAATACATGTTACCTAGACCTGTAGGTAATGTATGTTACCTAGACCTGCAGGTAATACATGTTACCTAGACCTGCAGGTAATACATGTTACATAGACCTGCAGGTAATACATGTTACCTAGACCTGTAGGTAATACATGTTACCTAGACCTGCAGGTAATACATGTTACCTAGACCTGTAGGTAATGTATGTTACCTAGACCTGCAGGTAATACATGTTACCTAGACCTGCAGGTAATACATGTTACATAGACCTGCAGGTAATACATGTTACCTAGACCTGCAGGTAATACATGTTACCTAGACCTGTAGGTAATACATGTTACCTAGACCTGCAGGTAATACATGTTACCTAGACCTGTAGGTAATGTATGTTACCTAGACCTGCAGGTAATGTATGTTACCTAGACCTGCAGGTAATACATGTTACCTAGACCTGCAGGTAATACATGTTACCTAGACCTGCAGGTAATGTATGTTACCTAGATCTGCAGGTAATACATGTTACCTAGACCTGCAGGTAATACATGTTACATAGACCTGCAGGTAATACATGTTACCTAGACCTACAGGTAATACATGTTACCTAGACCTGCAGGTAATACATGTTACCTAGACCTACAGGTAATACATGTTACCTAGACCTGCAGGTAATACATGTTACCTAGACCTGCAGGTAATACATGTTACATAGACCTGCAGGTAATACATGTTACCTAGACCTGCAGGTAATACATGTTACATAGACCTGCAGGTAATACATGTTACCTAGACCTGCAGGTAATACATGTTACCTAGACCTGCAGGTAATACATGTTACCTAGACCTGTAGGTAATACAGGTTACCTAGACCTGTAGGTAATACATGTTACATAGACCTGTAGGTAATACATGTTACCTAGACCTGTAGGTAATGTATGTTACCTAGACCTGCAGGTAATACATGTTACCTAGACCTGCAGGTAATACATGTTACCTAGACCTGCAGGTAATACATGTTACCTAGACCTACAGGTAATGTAGGTTACCTAGACCTGTAGGTAATACATGTTACCTAGACCTGTAGGTAATACATGTTACCTAGACCTGCAGGTAATACATGTTACCTAGACCTACAGGTAATACATGTTACCTAGACCTGCAGGTAATACATGTTACCTAGACCTGCAGGTAATACATGTTACCTAGACCTGCAGGTAATACATGTTACCTAGACCTGCAGGTAATACATGTTACCTAGACCTACAGGTAATACATGTTACCTAGACCTAGGTTACATGTTACCTAGACCTGCAGGTAATACATGTTACCTAGACCTGCAGGTAATACATGTTACCTAGACCTGCAGGTAATACATGTTACCTAGACCTGCAGGTAATACATGTTACCTAGACCTACAGGTAATACATGTTACCTAGACCTGCAGGTAATACATGTTACCTAGACCTGCAGGTAATACATGTTACCTAGACCTGCAGGTAATACATGTTACCTAGACCTGCAGGTAATACATGTTACCTAGACCTGCAGGTAATACATGTTACCTAGACCTACAGGTAATACATGTTACCTAGACCTGCAGGTAATACATGTTACCTAGACCTGCAGGTAATGTATGTTACCTAGACCTGCAGGTAATGTATGTTACCTAGACCATGTTACCTAGACCTGCAGGTAATACATGTTACCTAGACCTGCAGGTAATACATGTTACCTAGACCTGCAGGTAATACATGTTACCTAGACCTACAGGTAATACATGTTACCTAGACCTACAGGTAATGTAGGTTACTTAGACCTGCAGGTAATACATGTTACCTAGACCTGTAGGTAATACATGTTACCTAGACCTGCAGGTAATACATGTTACCTAGACCTACAGGTAATACATGTTACCTAGACCTGCAGGTAATACATGTTACCTAGACCTGCAGGTAATACATGTTACCTAGACCTGCAGGTAATACATGTTACCTAGACCTGCAGGTAATACATGTTACCTAGACCTGCAGGTAATACATGTTACCTAGACCTACAGGTAATACATGTTACCTAGACCTGCAGGTAATACATGTTACCTAGACCTGCAGGTAATACATGTTACCTAGACCTGCAGGTAATACATGTTACCTAGACCTGCAGGTAATACATGTTACCTAGACCTACAGGTAATACATGTTACCTAGACCTGCAGGTAATACATGTTACCTAGACCTGCAGGTAATACATGTTACCTAGACCTGCAGGTAATACATGTTACCTAGACCTACAGGTAATACATGTTACCTAGACCTGCAGGTAATACATGTTACCTAGACCTGCAGGTAATACATGTTACCTAGACCTGCAGGTAATACATGTTACCTAGACCTGCAGGTAATACATGTTACCTAGACCTACAGGTAATACATGTTACCTAGACCTGCAGGTAATACATGTTACCTAGACCTGCAGGTAATGTATGTTACCTAGACCTGCAGGTAATACATGTTACCTAGACCTGCAGGTAATACATGTTACCTAGACCTGCAGGTAATACATGTTAATACATGTTACCTAGACCTGCAGGTAATACATGTTACCTAGACCTGCAGGTAATACATGTTACCTAGACCTGTAGGTAATACATGTTACCTAGACCTGCAGGTAATACATGTTACCTAGACCTGCAGGTAATACATGTTACCTAGACCTGCAGGTAATACATGTTACCTAGACCTGCAGGTAATACATGTTACCTAGACCTGCAGGTAATACATGTTACCTAGACCTGTAGGTAATACATGTTACCTAGACCTGCAGGTAATACATGTTACCTAGACCTGCAGGTAATACATGTTACCTAGACCTGCAGGTAATGCATGTATAGTGTAGCCTAAATTTCCGAGGCAACCTCAGTGATTTGTCCGCGATTAACCAAACGCACACACTGGCTAGTGATCGGGATATGACGGGAGTATTTTCGTGGGCTCGGGATGGGATGGGAGCAACAATTGATTCCCGTGTCACCCTCTAGTGCAGACCATTAAATCCATTGTAAATACAAGTGTTTGAACACAGGGGCACCAACAGTCATTCTTCTAATATTAATGATCCTCTCCTCCTCGCTTCAGTCTGGCAGAGCTGAAGAGTCCCAGGCTCGACCCAAAGATCCACTCGGACGTTCCCTTCCAGATGTTGGACTGGAACAGCGGTTTGAGTTCAGAGATCAGCCACAACCCCTGGAGCCTCCGCTGCCACAAACAGCAGCTCAGCCGCATGAGATCTGAATCCAAGGACCGGAAACTCTTCAGTATCCTTCCTCAACCTGTCTCATTCACTGACACTCGGCAGTCCTTTTCCATTTGACAGAATAATGTAAATCCAATTGCTAGCTTCATCCACAGCATTAAAATCTAAGAAAAAACTGCCTGAAGGAATGTAGCTGTAGAAATGATCTAAATATGTATATACAAGCACTGATGTTTTTACATAGTACTGTAACCATTGTAAATGTAGTGATGCTGGCTACATAATATGAGCCAGGAGAAGTCAGCTACTGCCCACACTTCTGATTGGTGGTTTTAGTTGTTGAGTATGGAGTTGTGTACTGTTGCAATAAGGCACTGAATGTAAATGTCAGTGAGACCAGACTCATCTCATGGCGTGGTGTATGTATGACAAGCCAATTGGTCTGCCATTAATGGCGTATTATCAAGACGCATACTTCTTTTTAGAGTGTTTGGCCTCCATTGACTTACATTACCTTGCGATTGCGTGTGAATTGACGCCGTAGCAAGTAGTATGAAAGGATGAAAATCTGCATAGGGAGGTTGGTTGGGGGGTTGGGGGGATGGGTCAAACAACAGGACTTACACCCAGGAGACCGGGGATCAGGTCCTGCGTGTCGTTTTCTCGCGATAACACGCCAAGTGGCGTGTATGTTTACATCTGCTGTATACAGCGTAGACATACACGCAGATAGCTCAAAATGCATCTAGATAACACGTCACTTAGAAAGGGGGCGTGTATGTTTACACAAAGAGGTGTTAAAATTAATCAAATAATCGATGCATGGAGTAGTGAGCTTACCATCTTGGTTGTGACGCTCAAAGAAATGTATCCACTGACTTTCCCGCGTTATTATGGAACCCACGCAACTTCTAGGCAAGACCTGCCCTTCAGTAGCATTCACACACTGGTATTGGCCAAGGTAACTTAACCCGATTTGTTCAGGTCCTATCCCCCCCCTATTTTTAAGAGTATTTTTTGGGGGGCTTTTCCGCCTTTATTTGACAGGACAGCTAGGTGAGAGAGGGGGGAGAGAGAGAGAGAGAGGGGGAAGACATGCAGGGAATCGTCCCTGGACCTCTGCATCGAGGCATAAACCTCTCAGTATATGTGCGCCTGCTCTACCCACTGAGCCAACCCGGCCACCCAATCAGCTATCTTAACCTTAACCACTCGAGGTCGGTGCCTAACCCCAACCAATCGAGCTGCTTCGTAGGGCGGGACTTGCCTAGAAGTTACGTGGGATCCATAATAACGCCTCTTTCCCATTTGTCTATGGGAAAAAGTCTTTTTGGGCCAGAGGGCATCATGTGACGGACAAGGAAGTTGCAATTCCACTGCTTGGCCGCTGTGTTTCTTTCGCTTTAAAGCCCGGCGGGGTCTGGGTATCTGAGGTTATCCGGTCAGAGGTTGTGCTTTGATTTTCAGCTTCAAAGAGAGCCGACTGCAGCTGTCTGGAAACAGAAACACACACTGTGTCCTCCACAGAGGCCATCTGCCTTCAGTCCCAGCAGATCCAGCAGGGCTGGTTCTCTGTGCACACACATGGTGCATTCAGATTATCGAAGGTATCACCGTCCAGTCATCATCTCTGCGGCGGAGAGCTTAAAGAGCTCATATTCTGCTCATTTTATGCTCATTTTCAGGTTCGTAATTGTATTTTGAGGTTGTCCCAGAATAGGTTTAATTCAATTCAATTCAATTTTATTTATAGTATCAAATCATAACTTTACAGATAGAGTAGGTCTAGACCACGCTCTATAATTTACAAAGCCCCAACAATTCCAGCAATTACAGTAATTCCCTCAAGAGCAAGCAGTGCGACAGTGTTTACATGGTTTAATTATCAAAAAACACCATATTATTGTTGTGCTGCACATTGCTGCAGCTCCTCTTTTCACCCTGTGTTCAGGTCTCTGTTTTGGCTACAGAGTGAGACATCTTTTCTTCTATACTATCTTTGTTTGTCGTCGCACATGCTCAGTAGCTCAGAAAAAAGCATAAAACATGACTAATCGACCGAAACGACCGATTAGTCGACTGATCGACTAAGAGGTGGCAGCTCTGGTAGTTTGCTCCTTAACTGCATCATTTGAACCAGAGTTCCTGTTGTTGGAGAACGTGGTTCACCACTTCTCCTACCCCTGCATCCTGGACCTGAAGATGGGCACCAGGCAGCACGGAGACGATGCCTCCGAGGAGAAGGCGGCGAGGCAGATCAGGAAATGTGAACAGAGCACTTCGGCAACGCTGGGAGTCAGAGTGTGTGGCATGCAGGTACAACAACTGCCCCTAAGGTTCAGACAGCATCATCGCATACAGTACAGGCCAAAAGTTTGGACACACCTTCTCATTCAATGCGTTTCCTTTTTATTTTCATGACTATTTACATTGTAGATTCTCACTGAAGGCATCAAAACTATGAATGAACACATATGGAATTATGTACTTAACAAGAAAGTGTGAAATAACTGAAAACATGTCTTATATTTTAGATTCTTCAAAGTAGCCACCCTTTGCTTTTTCATTAATAAGGGAAATAATTCCACTAATGAACCCTGACAAAGCACACCTGTGAAGGTAAAACCATTTCAGGTGACTACCTCATGAAGCTCATTGAGGAATCTAAAATAGATTCAGGTCTAGAGAGGAGAGAGAGAGGGAGAGAGGAGAGAGAGAGAGATATATGTGTATATGTGTGTATATATACACACATATACACATATGCATATATATATACACACATATACACATATACATATGTATATGTGTATATGTGTGTATATGTGTGTATATTTACACATATACACTTGAAAGCTAGAGACGTGAACATATCACCAGAATGATTGACAACCAGGAGGACCAATAGTCTTGATGATCCACCCGGAAAAAGGAAAATCCTCCACTATACCTTTTAAATACAATAAATATATATTTTTAAAATATATATTTACAGTTCGCAGTTATTTTGTTTTTTTAAATGAAAATGGGGGAAAATCGAATCGTAAATCAAGTTTTTTACAAAAGAAATCACAGATTTGTCCCGGCTCTGCTGTGAACAGCTGTTCTGGTGTCGTGTCTCTGCAGGTGTACCAGCTGAGCACCGGTCACTACCTCTGCAGGAACAAGTACTACGGCCGTGGCCTGTCGATCGAAGGCTTCCGCGAGGCCCTCTACCAGTACATGCACAACGGAAAGGGACTGAGGCAGGACCTCTTTGAGCCAATCCTCAATAAGCTTCGCACTCTGAAGGCGGTGCTGGAGAGGCAGGCATCCTATCGCTTCTACTCGTCTTCACTGCTCATCATCTATGAGGGAAAGGTGAGCCGGGCCTGGGATGGATGAGGGCCCATTTATTCTTCAGGGTTAGTCAGGGGACTTACCTTTGTCAAGTTTGGGGGGTTTTAGAGGCGGAGATCTTTGCCCGAAACCCGAATTTGTATCATTTTACTCGGGCTCGGGCCGGGCTCAGACTCGTGCCTATGGCCTCCGTTAGTCATGAGTACATCATGTTAAAACATTAACATGACTCATTCTTAACAAAAGGTAAAAGAGCTGTGTGTGTGTGTGTGTGTGTGTGTGTGTGTGTGTGTGTGTGTGTGTGTGTGTGTGTGTGTGTGTGTGTGTGTGTGTGTGTGTGTGTGTGTGTGTGTGTGTGTCTCTGTGTGTGTGTGTGTGTGTGTGTGTGTGTGTGTGTGTGTGTCTCTGACTGTGTGTGTGTGTGTGTGTGTGTGTGTGTGTGTGTGTGTGTGTGTGTGTGACTGTCTGACTGTCTGTGTGTGTGTGTGTGTGTGTGTGTGTCTGTTTGACTGTGTGTGTGTGTGTGTGTGTGTCTGTCTGACTGTCTGTGTGTGTGTGTGTTTGTGTGTCTGTCTGACTGTCTGTGTGTGTGTGTGTGTGTGTGTGTGTGTGTGTGTGTGTGTGTCTGTCTGTGTGTGTTTGTCTGACTGTCTGTGTGTGTCTGTCTGACTGTCTGTGTGTGTGTGTGTGTGTCTGTCTGTCTGTCTGTCTGTCTGTCTGTCTGTCTGTCTGTCTGTCTGTCTGTCTGTCTGTCTGTCTGTCTGTCTGTCTGTGTGTGTGTGTGTGTGTGTGTGTGTGTGTGTGTGTGTGTGTGTGTGTGTGTGTGTGTGTACCCGTTTTACTATATTCGTGGGGTCCAAAAACCGGGGACTACAGTATACTTGTGGGGTCTGCACAGCCTCGTGGGGCCAAAATGCTGGTCCCCACGAGTTTAAAGGGGCTGTTTGAGGGTTAAGACTTGGTTTTAGGATTAGGGTTAGAATTAGGTTATGGTTAGGGTGAGGGTTAAGGTTAGGCATTTAGTTGTGATGGTTAAGGTTAGGGTAAGGGTTAAGGTTAGGCATTTAGTTGTCATGGTTAAGGTTAGGGTAAGGGTTAAGGTTAGGCATTTAGTTGTGATGGTTAAGGTTAGGGTAAGGGTTAAGGTTAGGCATTTAGTTGTGATGGTTAAGGTTAGGGTAAGGGTTAAGGTTAGGCATTTAGTTGTGATGGTTAAGGTTAGGGTAAGGGTTAAGGTTAGGCATTTAGTTGTGATGGTTAAGGTTAGGGTAAGGGTTAAGGTTAGACATCTAGTTGTGATGGTTAAGGTTAGGGTAAGGGTTAAGGTTAGACATTTAGTTGTGATGGTCAAGGTTAGGACAAGTCCCCAGGGGAAAGATTATGTCAATGACAAGTCCCCACAAAGATAGTAATACAGACGTGTGTGTGCATGTGTGTGTGTGTGTGCGAGTGTGTGTGTGTGTCTGTCAGACTGTCTGTGTGCGTGTGTGTGTGCGTGTGTGTGTGTGCGTGTGTGTGTGTGTGTGTGTGTGTGTGTGTGTGTGTGTGTGTGTGTGTGTGTGTGTGTGAAAAAAAAAAAAGCCTGAACCCGTTTACAGCCTGACATTATTCAAATGTGCACACACACACACACACACACACACACGCACACACGCGCACACACACGTGCACGAGCGTGCGTGCACATTTGAATAACATCTTTTTAAAAAGCCGTCAATTAGAGCTGGCCAATATATGGATATTATATCGATATCGTGATATGAGACTAGATTTTGGATATCGTAATATGTGTGTTGTCATTTCCTGGTTCTAAAGGCTACATTACAGTAAAGTGATGTACTTTTATGAACTTACCAGACTGTTCTAGCTGATCTATTATTCACCTTTACCCACTTAGTCATTATATCCACATTACTGATGATTATTTATCTAATTTTATTGTAATTCTTTCATCTAATATTTTGTAAAAGCACCATTTGCCAGCCCTACAATATCGACATCGAGGTATTTGGTCAAGAATATCGTGATATCTGATTTTTTTTTCTCCAAATCGGCCAGCCCTTCGTCAATCAAAATGTACTTGTCGGGCTCGGGCCTTGTCACCGAACGTTGATACTTTTATGGCACCGGAAACAATTATCCAGTCCTCTGAGTATCGAAAAATCACTTTTTCATCAAATCGCAATTTTTGCAAGTTCCCCTAATTTCATTGCATTAAATTGCATAAATATCATATAGCATATTCCATCGCATTTTTTAAGAAAACGTGCTACATAATCAAGGACTTTTGCCCCGCAACAATCACAAAACAACTCATAATTTTTCTGGAAGGACTGATTATAATGTAATGTCGGCCTAACAACATTTCTGTTTACATATTCCGGTATGTTTTACACATTCAGTGGAAGAGCCATGTGCTCAGTGCTGTATAGTTTTATGTATCCAGTTTATTTAGTATTAGAGCACTGCAGAATGTTTGGTTTTTGAAGCTCGAAAGCTCTGAATTAAATCTCCTACATCACGTGTGTGCAATTATGTGACATTCAAAGCAGAATTTGGCAGCTTTGCCGATTCTGAGACTCAGAAACTCCCCCAGAAGAAGAAGCAGAGAGAGAGTTTTAATATTCAGCCTGAGAAACTGGTTGTTGTTTATAAAGTATCATGTTTTTCTTGATTTGCTAAATTCTACGATGGCTAAGGAACTCTTTTGATGACTTTTGTAGGACTTCATGTCAACAAAATGTCGGAAAAAGCAACAAATTTACAAAAAGGTGACAAATGTCTGAGAAAGCCACAAAAAAGTTGGAACAAAAACAACAAAAATGAGGAAAAAAAGCTCGCAAAATGTTTAAGAGAAGTGACATGCAGTAACAAAAGCATGTCAATAATCTCTCCATGTCTGGCCCTCGGTGGGATTCTCTTTCTCCAGTGTGGCCTTCTGGGAAATTGAGTTTGACCCCCCTCCTGTCCTATCAAATCGAATCGAATCGCTGACCTGATAATCATAATCGAATCAGGAGTCGTGTTGGTAGGTCAAATCGATTCATATTTTCAAAAGAATCGATGTTTAACGATCTTTGTTGCACACTGCACAGAGACTTTTCACTCAGAGAAAGGGTTTGCCTTTCCAGTTGTGTTTTATGTTGATGCACTTTAATTAAATACAATAAATATAAATTTTTAAATATATTTACAGTTCACAGTTATTTTGTTTTAAATGGAAGGGGGGGGGTCAAATCAATAAATCAAGTTTTTTATAAAAAAATCACAGAGATAGAAACAGATAGACACAGAGACAGAGAGACACACACAGAGACAGAGACAGACAGAGACACACACAGAGACAGAGACACACACAGAGAC
>NC_041334.1:40026965-40031965 GCF_004354835.1 Perca flavescens
TCACTTTCCCAAAATCTGGTCTACTAACATTTTTCTTATTGTCAACAAATCCTATTAAAAACAAAAAAAGACTCAAATGAACAATGACTTGATCCACTAACGAGTATTGTGTGTGTACCCAAAGCCTGATATGTCCTCTTCCTTTGTGCCAAAGAGCTCCATTGTTGTCCAAATACTATTAAAACCACATCAGTGAGACACTCTGTTGCTCTGAGTGACAAGTTCCTTCATACCATGATCACACACACTCTAGTTTATGGGACTCAGTCGAAAATACACTGTCCTGCTCGCCTCAAAATACTATTTTATGTAATAATAATATACAAAATACTAGAGCAGCTGAAAATAGGTCCCTACAAATGGGACCTTTTCCTCCTACTGGCCTCGTGGGACTGTCCCGATCTGGCGAGCTCCAGTTCTCAGTCTGGCATCTTGAGATTAGAGAACATTTGGAGCCGACCGACCAATCAGCGTTGAGTTTTGAGGCGGGTTTAGGTGGTGAGGCCACGAGAAGCGACTGTTCAGTCTAAACCAGTGGCTCTCAACCCTTTTTTTCCAGTAATGTACCCCATTTGAACAGTTTTTTTTAAGCCATGTAGCAGCATGTAACCAGCGCAAAATAATTTTTGTCGGCGATAGATTTACTAAACAACAGCCTTGTACCTGGAAAACATTTAAATGCTAGTGGGAAAAGGTGGAAAAAGAAGGAAGAAAGAAGGAAGGAAGGCAAGAAGAGGTCAAAACAAACGACAAAACCTTCAGAAGAAGGTGACAAACTGCAAAAACAGCAACAAGAAAAAGACAGGAGAAGGAACTACAGCCTTGGAACTGAAAAACATTTAGCAAAAAATCTCACGTACCCCCTGCAGTCCTCCAGAGTACCCCTAGAGGGACACGTACCCCCTGCAGTCCTCCAGAGTACCCCTAGAGGGACACGTGCACCCCTGCAGTCCTCCAGAGTACCCCTAGAGGGACACGTACCCCCTGCAGTCCTCCAGAGTACCCCTAGAGGGACACGTACCCCCTGCAGTCCTCCAGAGGACCCCTAGAGGGACACGTACCCCCTGCAGTCCTCCAGAGTACCCCTAGAGGGACACGTACCCCCTGCAGTCCTCCAGAGTACCCCTAGAGGGACACGTACCCCCTGCAGTCCTCCAGAGGACCCCTAGAGGGACACGTACCCCCTACAGTCCTCCAGAGGACCCCTAGAGGGACACGTACCCCCTGCAGTCCTCCAGAGTACCCCTAGAGGGACACGTACTCCCTACAGTCCTCCAGAGGACCCCTAGAGGGACACGTACCCCCTGCAGTCCTCCAGAGTACCCCTAGAGGGACACGTACTCCCATTTGAGAAACACTGGTCTAAACAACGTGGAGGCTTCCACGGAGGAGATGAGCGTAGCTATCGCAGCAAGTTTTATCTGAATTAGAAAGTAGTCCTGGAGGCTTTTCTCCCAGAGTCTGATCTGATTGGTTGATTTGGCTCGTCTGTCACCAACTATAGGTGGTGATAGACAGATGGTTTATCCAATCAGCTAACCAGGATTTTCGCCCCCTTCACAGAAGTTCTCCAACAGAAAGTTCCCAGATGGATATGCCGAGCTAAGGCGAAGAGATCCATGTGTGTTAATGTTCGCTGGTCACGTTTCCTTTTTCATTCCCTTTTTTAGGCGACGAGGATTCCTTTTCCTGTGGCTCAGCATGAGTCTGATCCTCCGTTATGAATTAAAGGGCAGTGACGATGATCTGGTTTTCAATTGTTAATTGAAAATTATTTAAATTTAATATATAAAAAGTTTTATAGTACTTTTCCTATAGGGAACATTTAAAAAGTAGCTCTACATTTAACGCTAGCTAGCTAACGGTAGACTACAGAGAGAGGGGGATATTTTAAGTCTTTTTCGGAGCGACAGAGGGAAAATATTTCAGTCGACACATTAAGTGGAACTGAAATGAGGAACCAAAATGTGCGTTCTAATCCGGTCCGATTCCTACCGGGTGTGTAGGAACCGGTTCCATAGCAGAACCAGGTTTCGGTACCCAACCCTATGCTGTATGTCCCTCTCAGCCATTAGAGTTTTTGGAAATAGTGAAACGACAGGGAAGCCTCGTTGGACTTCTCGTCCAATGTAAACACAGATCACTAACGATGATCAGTCAGATTATCGGCAGAGGTCATTTTACCCCAATCAGGACACATTTATGAATGAAAACACGGATTTTAGCTAATAAAATACTTAAAATACTACACCGTGTACCTTTAAAAGTGAGATTGAAAATTATGTTTTGGGGGAGTTGTTTAATTCAGGGGTCTTCAACGTTTTTTAAGCCAAGGGCCCCTTAACTGAAATAGAGATGGATCAGGGACCCCCTACTACATTTATTGTATAAAATGAAGTTGCATATTAATCTGGTCCTACAATAACTTTCAGGGCAGCCTAAAGCCTTTATAGATACCTGTTTTTGCATAGAATACTAAACTATTCAAATAAGCCTAATAATTGTTGGCATGATTTTATAAATCATGTTTTAATGTTAAACACGTGGAACAGTCAGTCCTTTTGGGATGAACTGTATCTGTGGATGGTTACCTTAGTAACTACATTATAGGCCAGTAAGCCTATCATCAGTGGGGATTTATATTTGCTAATAATATGTTGGAATCAACCATATAAAACAATGGTTTTGGAATTTATAGAGTGTGGTCTAGACCTACTCTATCTGTAAAGCTGTCTCGAGATAACTCTATTATGATTTGATACTATGAATAAAATTGAATTGAAATTGAATTGAATCATGTTAAAACGTTTACATTTTGAGAAAAACTTTCAAAAATTAACAATGATATGGAGGCCCCCTCTTGCAGTGACTCTGAGGACCCCGTCAGGGGTCCTGGACTTGAAGACCCCTGGTTTAATTTGACCAATTTGCTGTCAGCGCCTCAACCCCTTGGTCTTCTGTCCCTTTAGTAGCTCTTCTGGAGCTTTCGGTCTTCCTCGGAAGATGGGAGTTTCTCAGTTGTGTGGAGTTGTTGTTCAAATATTTTAGTTTAAAGCTCCAGAACGGCTACTTATTCCTGTCTCCTGCTGCAGTTTTATTTATGATTTTATTTTTCCCGGTGTCAGGAGTGAACTTTAGATCCCTGCGTTTAAGTTAAAATAGAAGAGAAGTCCTTAAAATGCTTAGAATTTAAATAATACAATCGATTGAAATGATCTAAAGCTCAAGAAACCGCTACTTAACTCTCGCGTTGGCTTCCCCGTCGACTGTGATGTGATTTTTTGACACTTTTGTCACTTTTATTTGAAGTTTCTGTCATATTTTTCCAAGTTTTTTGTCACTTTTTTGACATTTTTTTCCTTCGTACATTTTTCAACGTTCTATTATTAATTTTTCTTTACATGCTATAAAATTGTAGCCCACCCCACATCCAGATTTTGGGTCTAGGAACTCACCATTGGTCAGGGTTCAATCCGAGTTGTCTTTCAAATTCTCTCTGCTCCAATAGGATAGCGCTCCAACCAATCAGAGCAGAGCTAGCTGATTGATTAAACT
This sequence comes from Perca flavescens, assembly GCF_004354835.1. Classification (NCBI taxonomy): domain Eukaryota; kingdom Metazoa; phylum Chordata; class Actinopteri; order Perciformes; family Percidae; genus Perca; species Perca flavescens. The sequence continues at coordinate 40,030,521 of NC_041334.1, forward strand.
TTAAACTCCGAACACATCTTCCTTTTTTAAGAAGGACTTCAGTGTCGTTCTTTGTTCTTTTCTCAAAGAAAAGCTGAACTCCAAGTCTCCCAGAAGACCTCTGTTCACCAGCAGCAGCAGCCATAAGCCCCGCCCACCCACTCTATCCTCCTGAGAACCGAGGAAAATTTTGTTTTTCCTAATCAGATTTTTTTGTGATTCCATACCTGTTTAAGGTTAAAAAAACATTTTTTTATTTTTATTTATTTAAAGAATGTCCACTGTAGTGGACAACAGGATCATTTGAGTACGAAAAAAGACAAATGTGGTAGATGTGGAGTCATTATTTACATGAAGATAGTCCTGATGTCCACTATAATTGACATTCATAAAATGCCAATTTTTCAAAAGATACATAATGTAGTTTCTATCAGAACTCAATATATGATTCTTAACACCTTAATGAACAAGAAAATATATGATTATCATAGTAACAAAACCACAGACAAACAATATTTGACTCATCTCTTATATTTACATAAAATGTGCTTATGTTCCTATGCCGTCCATTTTGGATTGAAAGAAAGAGGCGGTTCCCGGCCTCCCAGCCAATCAAATAACACATCACTGAAAAGCCCAGGATGTCCTCTGTACAGTACAGCAGGAATTAAGAGACTTGCACAAACGATTCCAAGGAGAGGAATGAAACTCAAATGTCCACCACAGTGGACATAAGTCAATGGGCTGGGTCTCAGGAGGCTATACACCATGTGATTGGTCCAGCCAGAGTTTGGTTTTTCCAGCTCATAAGCCAACGGAGAGTTGCTAGATGACCCTGGCTGCAAATTACATTTGCTGCCGCTATGGTGGTCTGGATTTCTAGGCTATGTTTTGATACTTTTGTCAATATTTTTCTGCGCTTTTTTGACCTTTTTTTTTTTTGTCACTTTTCCTGGTGTTTTTGAAGATTATCCTGGTGTTTTTGAAGATTATCCTGGTGTTTTTGAAGATTATCCTGGTGTTTTTGAAGATTATCCTGGTGTTTTTGAAGATTATCCTGGTGTTTTTGAAGATTATCCTGGTGTTTTTGAAGATTATCCTGGTGTTTTTGCCACTTTTTTCTGCTGTTTTGACTGTTTTTTCATACGTTCTTCAAAGTTCTATTATAAATTTTTCATTATATTACATTATTACATGCTATAAAATTGAATTAAAAACACCCGCATTCAATAAAAGTAGTGAATTGATCATTTATTTAACTTATGAAGAGCGCCGTAGGGAACCATCCACGTTATTTTGTTTTGACAATTTAGTTGAAAGAAACCCCAAATTTCTGATACAGAAACTTTCTGAAAAAGCGATTTGCCCCGAGGACACCAGGAGGGATTGAGGGACTTTGTGGTGGGATTGTTTTGTCAGCTCAATATCTGAGACATTTTTAATATTTACATCTTCAGGTGGATGAA
>NC_041334.1:40036965-40049465 GCF_004354835.1 Perca flavescens
CTTATTTGATAGGACAGCTTAGACATGAAGGGAGAGAGAGAGGGGGGGGGAGGAACCACATGCAGCAAAGGGCTGCAGGTCAGAACCAAACCCTTGACCGCTGCAGCAAGGACTGAGCCTCTGTACATGGGGTGCACGCTCTACCAGGTGAGCTACCCAGGCACCCCCTGTAGAGCACACGTGTCAAACTCAAGGCCCGTGGGCCAAATCCGGCCCCTCGCAGATTTTGATCCGGCCCGCATATCAGTTTAGGTTCACAACAGACTTTGGCCCACCTAGTTTTTGTAGCTTTTTTTTATTGTTTTTTTTCGACGTTTTTTGCCACTTTTTCCAATGTTTTTTGGCCCTGTTTTACAACGTTTTCGTTGCTTTTTTTCAACTTTTTTGTTCATTTTTTCTTTGATGGCTAAGTTACTTTTTTTTGCTGATTTTTTTGGGGTCTTTATTTCTACCGAGCTGTAAGTGAGAAGATTATATGAGACATGCAATAATACAATAACAGATGCTTGAGTTTTACGATGAAATAACAGCATGTGAATGACCTAAACATGTCTGGCCCTGGATGGGATTCTTATTTTGCAGCGTGGCCCCTCGTGGTATTGAGTTTGACACCCCTGCTGTAGAGGCTGGGCCCAGACCCCCCAACCAGACAGCTGGCACTCGGCAGTAGAGCCAGTGGGACTGATCAGTCTCCCCGAGTCGGTCCAGAAAGTTCCTCAGAACTCACCGAAGATACGAGACCTAATACGTCTCCATAGCAACAGGCGGCGCTAATCTATTTTGTTGCCCAAAAAATGAAAACCGCACTGTAAACGATTTCTTTGTATATTTACAGTAAATTACATCAAACTACTGTAACTGTACTGTAATGCAATTTACAGTATATATAAACAATACTGTATAACTACAAAACAGTATTTTACTGTATTTTTATGGTATTTTGTAATTTGATGGTATTGTACTGTTATATGCAGTTTTATTAAAATATATGTATTACTGTTAATTATTACTATATTATTGATTATTACTATTATAAATAATATTATATAATAATCTCCAGATACCAATATGGTACTACTAATAAAGTATAAACAATGTTCTTAATTTAAAAAATAATTTTATTTAAACATTTTTAAAATTTTCAAAATGTTCTTGTCTTTTGACAACATTCACATTTTTCCTGCAAGTTCAGCCCAGAGAGCTACAGCAACTTTCAGTCCAATGTGATCGTGTTGATATCCTTCAACATGTTTCCACAAAGAGCAGCAGCAAAGGTTTCACTTCATGATGACAATTCCCTCAATAGATCCACCTGAAAATAATAATAAATAAAACTGTTACCTATATAGTTAAAAGCAATACAGAATGCAAAACTCAATCTCGCCTAGGGCAACCAAAGGGCTAGAACCGGCCCTGCGTATTATTGTCATGGTTATATTACAGCCAGGTTACAGCAAGCCTAAAATACACTGTAAAATATTCCCGCTTCATCTAAATTACCCACAATGCAACATAAAATGAAGTATTTTACTGTAATGAAGAAATGTGGTATTGTACTGTAGGTTTTTACAGTACTGTGCTGCTAAATCTACAGCGATTTCTAAGAGAGCGGCAGCTGATTGGACGAACGCGTCACGTGGGTCTGGTTTCTCGTCATGGCTTTTCGTTCAGAATCTGATCTCATATTGGACTAAAATAGTTCACGAAACGTGTTTCTGGAAACATTTGAAGAGAGAAATAGACTGTGTGTCTGTGTGTGTGTGTGTGTGTGTGTGTGTGTCTGTGTGTGTGTGTGTGTGTGTGTGTGTGTGTGTGTGTGTGTGTGTGTGTCTGTGTGTGTCTGTGTGTGTGTGTGTGTGTGTGTGTGTGTGTGTGTCTGTGCGTGTGTCTCTGTGTGTGTGTGTGTGTGTGTCTGTGTGTGTCTCTGTGTGTGTGTGTGTGTTTGTCTGTGTCTGTGTGTGTCTGTGTGTGTGTGTGTGTGTGTGTGTGTGTGTCTCTGTGTGTGTGTGTGTGTGTGTGTGTCGTGTGTCTCTGTGTGTGTGTGTGTGTGTGTGTCTGTGCGTGTGTCTCTGTGTGTCTCTGTGTGTGTGTGTGTGTGTGTGTGTGTCTGTGCATGTGTCTCTGTGTGTGTCTGTGTGTGTGTGTGTGTGTGTGTGTGTGTGTGTGTGTGTGTCTGTGTGTGTCTGTGTGTGTGTGTGTGTGTGTGTGTGTGTCTGTGCATGTGTCTCTGTGTGTGTGTGTGTGTGCAGCTGCTGAATCTCTTCATTTCAGATCAACAAAGGTCAGTTTAAAAGATTTTCGTCAGATTTTGAGAGACTCTAGTCAGGCTCATTCCGGTACGTGTTTTAACGTAAGTGCACTGATTGGCTGGTCAAGGGCTAGCTCTCCACCAATCAGATCAGAATCAGAATCAGAATCAGAATCAGAAAGGGTTTTTATTGCCAAGTACGTTTTTTAACACATACAAGGATTTTGTTTTGGTGTTGTAGGTGCACATCACACATTCTCTAAATGGAATATTAAACAATATAAGTATAAAATATAAGTAAAGGTATAAAAGATTGGTCATTAAGTCCGATTCAACAAGTCAAATCGGCCAAATTAAAGCCGACGGCACAGAACACACCGAACAGACTCGAGTCACCGACCTCTCCAGACTGTCCCACGGACGATCATCGGCTCGCTGTGTCAGCGCCTCAAGCGTTGACTCTTCATTTAAAATGTCATCTTTATTTGATCATAACTTTAACATAGTCATAATTCACTAATCCAAATATACATACAATTAGTAAATTAACTTCACACAACTGGCACACTTAAACTGATCTAATCACGCTTTTAATGTTATTTCAAAAACATCATGGTGACAGAAGTCCACAACAAGCTGAAACAAAAACCCTTCTGACATAAGTTCATACTTGTTTTTTTAATTATCTGCATATTTCTTGCATACAAAGTGGATATTCTGTCCTGATTGGGGCGCCAGAGGGAAGTCAGAGAGTCCCCAAAATCAGTGGGATTCATCCTCTGGGAACCGAGAATATCAACAGCTGATAGTAGACATCTCTGAGCCTAGAAATCTAGACCACCCTAGTGGCAGCAAATGTAGTTTGCAGCCTGAGAGGTCTAGCAACTCTCTCTGTTAGCGTACGAGCTGGAAAAACCAAAAATAACAAATGTGAGACTTCTTTTCTTTTCTATCATTTTATGAAGAAACACTGTACCCTCCCGATCTGTATATTACTTTCAGATAGGCCTACTGTTTTACATTTCAATTTGGGTTCTAATCTGCGTCGTGACATTACTGACTTCTTCTCTTTCTCTCTCTCTGGGGACTACCAACGTTAAACTTTATAACCACACTCCTGCTCTCCCTCTGATAGGTCAGATAGAGACTCAGCAACACAGGATATTAAACCTGTGTCCAACCCTTTGAACCTCCGTCACTAACAGACAAGTTTGCAAACTCTCACTTGAAGCACCAAAATTTATTTAAAACTATACATACAGTATGTTTTTTATTATCATAATTTTTAGAGGGGCTGAGATGAAGTTTAGGGCTTGGGTTTTTGTGAGAGGAGTTTGATTTTGAGATAGCGGATTTTTGGTGACGTAGTGACATTTATAGTGCGATTTGTTTAGTTATATTTAGGCTTACATTTAAATTTACACATAGACTGATAGGCTAGAGACAGACAAAGTATACATACAGTGACACATTAATAATTTAAGATAGATAGATAGATAGATAAATAAAAATGGAAACTCCGTTTTCATTCAGAGCCACGAATGTCAACATCAGGCCCATCATAATCAACATCAACACCAGTAGAAACACAGGACAGTTTATGGGAACGTTTTGATGATCTTATCCGTGAAACCCAGATGATACACAATGCTACAGCTGATGCCACAGTGGAAAAATACCTCAACGATGCGTTTTTGCCCAGAACTCATGATCCCTCAACTTACTGGAAAGAGAGAGCAGTAATCTTTCCTCATGTCCTTGCTAAAAGATATCTTTGCATGCCAGCAACAAGTGTCCCTTGTGAGAGGATTGTTTTCAAAGGCTGGAGTAATTATCTGTAAAAAAAGAAGTAGGCTAAGTCCTTCCACAGCAGAGAAATTAATATTTTGGAATAAAAATCTATAAAAAAGTGAGACATTGTGGCTTGATTTTTTTATTAATATTCATTTTTCATGACCAAAATAACATTATGCACAGTGAGGAGCCTACAAGCCTTACAAGCTTCACATTTTTTTTTTTGATGGCTCGTTGTCAAGGTTGTTTCAGACCACTAGGTGTCCTCGTTGAGACGGGTGTCGGATTGTTTCGAAGCCTCGACACAATATGGCACATTTGCTTCAACTATTTCATTGTTTCACAAAGCCTCGATCTGCCCACCACTACTAAAAAGGGTCTAAAATCGCCCGTGAGGTATACACCTCCATATATGTGCACCAGCTCTACCAACTGAGCTAACCCGGCCACAAGTTTTTAATAGAAAAGAAACATTAAAAACTGTGTGGTGTGGAATAAGAGAAGAAGTAGCAAACCGTAGAAGTGACTTAAAAGTGTGATTTGTATTATTGATATTTAACTACTCTTTTTGAATCGTGTCTGTGTCCTAACTGGTGCGTCACCGCGGCGTGCTGCTCTGCTGGCTGTACAGGTCGTACTCCCGGTACAGGATGTAGTCCTTCAGTCGCCCCGGCAACGGCAGGAAGCTCATGAAGACGGGCGATCGGAGACGAAGGCGGCCGAGACAACGCCGGATCTGCAGACGACAGAGATGCTGCAGACAGCGAGCGTTCTCTGGAGGAGAAGAGGAGGATGCAACACATCCAGGGAAGATTAATGAAGGCCACTGGTTATTTGAAGGCATTGACACAACTTTCATTTAAAGGTCCCATGGCATGGTGCTCTTTGGATGCTTTTATATAGACCTTAGTGGTCCCCTAATACTGTATCTGAAGTCTCTTTTATATAGACCTTAGTGGTCCCCTAATACTGTATCTGAAGTCTCTTTTATATAGGCCTTAGTGGTCCCCTAATACTGTATCTGAAGTCTCTTTTAAATAGACCTTAGTGGTCCCCTAATACTGTATCTGAAGTCTCTTTTAAATAGACCTCAGTGGTCCCCTAATACTGTATCTGAAGTCTCTTTTAAATAGACCTCAGTGGTCCCCTAATACTGTATCTGAAGTCTCTTTTAAATAGACCTCAGTGGTCCCCTAATACTGTATCTGAAGTCTCTTTTAAATAGACCTCAGTGGTCCCCTAATACTGTATCTGAAGTCTCTTTTATATAGACCTTAGTGGTCCTCTAATACTGTATCTGAAGTCTCTTTTATATAGACCTCAGTGGTCCCCTAATACTGTATCTGAAGTCTCTTTTAAATAGACCTTAGTGGTCCCCTAATACTGTATCTGAAGTCTCTTTTATATAGACCTTAGTGGTCCCCTAATACTGTATCTGAAGTCTCTTTTATATAGACCTTAGTGGTCCCCTAATACTGTATCTGAAGTCTCTTTTATATAGACCTTAGTGGTCCCCTAATACTGTATCTGAAGTCTCTTTTATATAGACCTTAGTGGTCCCCTAATACTGTATCTGAAGTCTCTTTTAAATAGACCTTAGTGGTCCCCTAATACTGTATCTGAAGTCTCTTTTAAATAGACCTCAGTGGTCCCCTAATACTGTATCTGAAGTCTCTTTTATATAGACCTTAGTGGTCCCCTAATACTGTATCTGAAGTCTCTTTTAAATAGACCTCAGTGGTCCCCTAATACTGTATCTGAAGTCTCTTTTATATAGACCTTAGTGGTCCCCTAATACTGTATCTGAAGTCTCTTTTAAATAGACCTTAGTGGTCCCCTAATACTGTATCTGAAGTCTCTTTTATATAGACCTTAGTGGTCCCCTAATACTGTATCTGAAGTCTCTTTTATATAGACCTTAGTGGTCCCCTAATACTGTATCTGAAGTCTCTTTTATATAGACCTTAGTGGTCCCCTAATACTGTATCTGAAGTCTCTTTTAAATAGACCTCAGTGGTCCCCTAATACTGTATCTGAAGTCTCTTTTATATAGACCTTAGTGGTCCTCTAATACTGTATCTGAAGTATCTTTTATATAGACCTTAGTGGTCCCCTAATACTGTATCCGAGGTGTCTTTTATATAGACCTCAGTGGTCCCCTAATACTGTATCTGAAGTCTATGTTGTATAGACCTTATATAGATTCTGATTGGTCCATCTGAGCTTTCATTTTCTCAAAGGCAGAGCAGGATACCCAGGGCTCGGTTTACACCTATCACCATTTCTAGCCACTGGGGGACCATAGGCAGGCTGGGGGAACTCATATTAATGTTAAAAAAACCTCATAAAGTGACATTTTCATGCCGTGGGACCTTTAATTTACCTTGCAGCCTGCAGATGTCGGGCCACTGCTGCTGCTCCATCACAGCCGCCTTCAGCTTGGAGCACAGGGTCACATGGTCCACGTAGTCCAACATGATGCGGACCAACTGGCCCGCAAGGTGCTTCAGCCAGGAGACAGAGATCACCTCGCAGAACTGCACTGACACAGGTTCAGAGGAAGAGTCATGGGAAGACCCCCTCAGACATGTCGGGGTCTGAATAGAACTTTTTCACGGTAGACATGTTGACATGTCGTAGTAGGAAAAGCACAGGTGTATTCACACCCATTAATGATGGCTGCATTCCACTTAGGAGAGGTCCTGGTATTGTTCATGCTGACTCACTGAAATATCTTACTGGGACACTTGATGGAACTGACCCATTGTTAAGGTTAACTTCAGCTGTGCTTTTCTTACTATGACAAGACAACATGTCTGCTGTGAGAAAGGTCCATTGGCTTCAACTTCACTGCGCTGAGCAGAATAATCAGCCTTCACTTTCAGCCCAGACAAGAAGTCTATTTTATGCAAATGTGGAGCGATGCGACAAAGCGACAGCCAATCGGAGTGAAGGCAGCGTGACGTACAGTACAGGCCAAAAGTTTGGACCCACCTTCTCATTCAATGAGTTTCCTTTTTATTTTCATGACTATTTACATTGTAGATTCTCACTGAAGGCATCAAAACTATGAATGAACACATATGGAATTATGTACTTATCAAAAAAGTGTGAAATAACTGAAAACATGTCTTATATTTTAGATTCTTCAAAGTAGCCACCCTTTGCTTATTTATTAATAAGGGAAATAATTCCACTAATGAACCCTGACAAAGCACACCTGTGAAGGTAAAACCATTTCAGGTGAGTACCTCATGAAGCTCATTGAGAGAACACCAAGGGTTTGCAGAGTTATCAAAAAAAGCAAAGGGTGGCTACTTTGAAGAATCTAAAATATAAGACATGTTTTCAGTTATTTCACACTTTTTTGTTAAGTACATAATTCCATATGTGTTCATTCATAGTTTTGATGCCTTCAGTGAGAATCTACAATGTAAATAGTCATGAAAATAAAAAGGAAACACATTGAATGAGAAGGTGTGTCCAAACTTTTGGCCTGTACTGTACATACATATATATATATATATATATATATATATATATATATATATATATATATATATATATATATATATATATATATATATATATATATATATATATATATATATATATATATATATATATATATACATATATATATATATATATATATATATATATATATATATATATATATATATATATATATATATATATATATATATATATATATATATATATATATATATATATATATATATATAACTGGTGTTGATTACCGTGTTGTCTTTGATCACAGTGTCGCTCCATCCCTCAAAGTCTTCAGGGACGTGGGAGCCGTTGCCATAGGGACACTCAAAGCAGCGCCCCACATCATAACCATAGTTACACAGCATCCTGAAAACCACCTAACACACACACACACACACACACACACACACACACACACACACACACACACACACACACACACACACAGGTTACGGATTAGACTTCTGTACTTACAACAGATATCAGTTAAGTTAGTAAAACTGATTCCATCTCTGAATACAAATACAAGTATTTTACCGTAATTTATTTTAATAATAATAATAACAAGAAGAAGAAGAAGAAGAGGAGACGAGAGGACAGGAAGAAGAAGAAGAAGAGACCTGGTCCTTGAGTGCGTACTGCAGGGCTGAGGGGAAGTGGGTTGTGTTGATCTTGCAGTAATAGTTGACGTTGGCTCCAAACCTCAGCAGCAGGTCTATCAGCTCGTAGTTCCCCAGCCGCAGGGCAATCTGAAACACACAGCAGTCACCAGATCATCACCAGATCACCAGATCATCACCAGATCTCTCAGGGACAACCGGATCACCACCAGATCTCTCTGTTCAGGGACCACCAGATATCTGCTCAGGGACCACCAGATCTCTCAGGGATCACCAGATCCCTCTGCTCAGGGACCACCAGATCTCTGCTCAGGGACCACCAGATCTCTCAGGGACCACCAGATCTCTGCTCAGGGACCACCAGATCTCTCAGGGATCACCAGATCTCTCTTCTCAGGGACCACCAGATCTTTCAGGGATCACCAGATCTCTCTTCTCAGGGACCACCAGATCTTTCAGGGATCACCAGATCTCTCTGCTCAGGGACCACCAGGGACCTCTTTCTGCTCAGGGATCACCATATCTCTCAGGGATCACCAGATCTCTCTGCTCAGGGACCACCAGATCTCTCTGCTCAGGGACCACCAGATCTCTCTGCTCAGGGACCACCAGACCTCTCAGGGACCACCAGATCTCTCTGCTCAGGGACCACCAGGGACCTCACCAGATCTCTCTGCTCAGGGACCACCAGATCTCTCTGCTCAGGGACCACCAGGGACCTCTCTCTGCTCAGGGATCACCATATCTCTCAGGGACCACCAGATCTCTCTGCTCAGGGACCACCAGGGACCTCTCTCTGCTCAGGGATCACAATATCTCTCAGGGATCACCAGATCTCTCTGCTCAGAGACCACCAGGGACCTCTCTCTGCTCAGGGATCACCATATCTCTCAGGGACCACCAGATCTCTCTGCTCAGGGACCACCAGGGACCTCTCTCTGCTCAGGAATCACCATATCTCTCAGGGATCACCAGATCTCTCTGCTCAGGGTCCACCAGACCTCTCAGGGACCACCAGATCTCTCTGCTCAGGGACCACCAGATCTCTCAGGGACCACCAGATCTCTCTGCTCAGGGACCTAACTTTTCAGATGCACCAATCAGGGCCAGGAGGAGGTGTCTAGAGATCCAAAATTAATGTAAAAAACGTAAAACGTATTACATTTTCAAAACAAATCCCACATCAAAATAACTAAATAAATAGAAAAAAATCTCTTCAAATATAAAAACAGATAAAGTAAGAATACATAGTGACGTCTTAATTAGAACACACACACACACACACACACACACACACACACACACACACACACACACACACACACACACACACACACACACACACACACAGGTACCTGCAGACATTTGATTGGGTCTTGGTTGGTCATGGCCCCGGCCTCCAGCAGCAGTTTGGCTGACGGCACGTCGTTATTTAAGACTGCGAAGAAGAGCGCCGATTTCCGCCCGTCGTCATAGTTACGTCGAACCCAGGGCTCCAGCATATAGTTGGGGTCATAACCTGCATCCAGCAAGGTCTGATGGGACATTTAGACGTTGAACTGTTTGTGTTTAAAGTGCCCATATTATGCTAATTTTCAGGTTCATAATTGTATTTTAAGGTTGTACCAGAATAGGTTTACATGGTTTAATTATCAAAAAACACCACATTTTAGTTGTACTGCACATTGCTGCAGCTCCTCTTTTCACCCTGTGTTCAGGTCTCTGTTTCAGCTACAGAGTGAGACATCTCACTGCTGTAACATCTTTGTTAGCAGTCGCACATGCTCAGTAGCTAGGTAAGACTACATGCTCAGTAGCTAGGTAAGACTACATGCTCAGTAGTAGACTACATGCTCAGTAAGGGACTACATGCTCAGTAGCTAGGTAAGGACTATATGCTCAGTAGCTAGGTAAGGACTACATGTTCAGTAGCTAGGTAAGACTACATGTTCAGTAGCTAGGTAAGACTACATGTTCAGTAGCTAGGTAAGGACTACATGTTCAGTAGCTAGGTAAGGACTACATGTTCAGTAGCTAGGTAAGACTACATGTTCAGTAGCTAGGTAAGACTACATGCTCAGTAGCTAGGTAAGACTACATGCTCAGTAGCTAGGTAAGACTACATGCTCAGTAGCTAGGTAAGACTACATGCTCAGTAGCTAGGTAAGACTACATGCTCAGTAGCTAGGTAAGACTACATGCTCAGTAGCTAGGTAAGGACTACATGTTCAGTAGCTAGGTAAGACTACATGTTCAGTAGCTAGGTAAGACTACATGTTCAGTAGCTAGGTAAGGACTACATGTTCAGTAGCTAGGTAAGACTACATGCTCAGTAGCTAGGTAAGGACTACATGTTCAGTAGCTAGGTAAGACTACATGCTCAGTAGCTAGGTAAGACTACATGTTCAGTAGCTAGGTAAGACTACATGTTCAGTAGCTAGGTAAGACTACATGCTCAGTAGCTAGGTAAGGACTACATGCTCAGTAGCTAGGTAAGACTACATGCTCAGTAGCTAGGTAAGGACTACATGTTCAGTAGCTAGGTAAGACTACATGCTCAGTAGCTAGGTAAGACTACATGCTCAGTAGCTAGGTAAGACTACATGCTCAGTAGCTAGGTAAGACTACATGCTCAGTAGCTAGGTAAGACTACATGCTCAGTAGCTAGGTAAGACTACATGCTCAGTAGCTAGGTAAGACTACATGCTCAGTAGCTAGGTAAGACTACATGCTCAGTAGCTAGGTAAGGACTACATGTTCAGTAGCTAGGTAAGACTACATGCTCAGTAGCTAGGTAAGACTACATGCTCAGTAGCTAGGTAAGACTACATGCTCAGTAGCTAGGTAAGGACTACATGCTCAGTAGCTAGGTAAGGACTACATGCTCAGTAGCTAGGTACACACAGACACACACAGACACACACACACACACACACACACACACACACACACACACACACACACACACACACACACACACACACACACACACACACACACACACACACACACACACACACATTTTAGCATGTTGTAGCAGTGTTTTGCCATTGAGAATGAGCTAGCATGCTACGGTTAGCCCCCTAGCTCCTTTGTTTCGGCTAGTGCCGTAGAAAGCTGTGCAGATTGTGACCAGCTCACCAGGAGACTGAAGGCAGGACACATTCAGAAACCAGATCTCACTCAGAACACCATGGATGGATTTATCAAAGTGTGTATGTGTGTGCAAGCACCAGAGACACAAAATAACACCCCAAATCACCAGAAAAAGTGATTTTTTTTTTTCATAATATGAGTATTTTAACAACAAACATTTGCTGGTTCCAGTTTCTCCATTAGGAGGTTGAATCCTTTGGTGTGTTAGTCTGGCTGCCACCAGACAGCTGGAAGATTGGGCTGGCTATCTTCCAGTCTATTGGTGTGTCAAAAAACGTGACAAAAAGAAAATAAATATCTTTGGACTGTTGAGCACCCAAAAGCACTCCCCCGTGGGGCTGTGGGAAATCATAACATGTCTGCCATTTCATAGACAAAACAATGAACTGATTAAATCGAGAAAATAACTGGCTGATTAATCGATCGTAAGAATGATCGTTAGTTGCAGCCATTATGGGGATGATAACCCGTTGTCCTGGTAATGAAAGTTACGGTTACACTTTACTTGAAGGTATCTACATAATAATAATAAACTGAAGTTATATAATCAGTCCCTCAAGAAAAACGCGATTATTCGATCGCATAATTCAACGCATAATCAGCCAAAGTCCACATATTTATTTTTATTTTTTCAAATGCGCCGCCCTTTCGCTGCATAAATTGCCAATTTCCGCACAAAATCTGCAGTTATGTACATGATTTCATCATCCCCACATAATATATCTTAGCAAAAAGTTGAAAAATGTTGCGTTTACTTCACACAAGAGCAGCCGTTTTCCTCTGTTGCCATGGGAACGTTATGAAGTGACGTCATTACGCGACGTGAACATCATCAAAAAGCAGGCTTTTTCATCAAACTGCAGTTTTTGCAAGTTTCCCGCAATTTCATTGCATTAAATTGCATAAATATCTTGCATATTCCATCGCATTTTTTAAGAAAACGTGCCGCATAATCAAGGATTTTTGCCCTGCAACAATCATAAAAAGAACTCCGCATTTTTCTGGAAGGAATGTATAGCGCTTTTCACAAACTCAAAGTCGCTGTACACAGCAGGTAAATAATAAAGACAAACAAAACTAAATAAAGGCCTCCTGCACACTGGCTGTGTGTCAGCTGCGTGGTGTTTTCTACGTCTTTTCACACCAGAAAGGTGTCTGATGATGCTGCT
>NC_041334.1:40054465-40101965 GCF_004354835.1 Perca flavescens
ATGTGACGTGAGCAACGTGTCTGAAAGTGTGAAGTCTTCTGGTAGCTGTGAGAGAGAAATCTCAATCATTCCCAATCTCACAGAGACGGAGAACGTAGGTATATGTAAGGAGATAACATAGACACAGGCTAATTACTGATCACTAACATGCTAGTTAACATTAGTAATTACTGATCACTAACATGCTAGTTAACATTAGTAATTACTGATCACTAACATGCTAGTTAACATTAGTAATTACTGATCACTAACATGCTAGTTAACATTAGTAATTACTGATCACTAACATGCTAGTTAACATTAGTAATTACTGATCACTAACATGATAGTTAACATTAGTAATTACTGATCACTAACATGATAGTTAACATTAGTAATTACTGATCACTAACATGCTAGTTAACATTAGTAATTACTGATCACTAACATGATAGTTAGCATTAGTAATTACTGATCACTAACATGCTAGTTAACATTAGTAATTACTGATCACTAACATGCTAGTTAACATTAGTAATTACTGATCACTAACATGCTAGTTAACATTAGTAATTCCTGATCACTAACATGCTAGTTAACATTAGCAATTATTGATCACTAACATGCTAGTTAGCATTAGTAATTACTGATCACTAACATGCTAGTTAACATTAGTAATTACTTATCACTAACATGCTAGTTAACATTAGTAATTACTGATCACTAACATGCTAGTTAACATTAGTAATTATTGATCACTAACATGCTAGTTAACATTAGTAATTCCTGATCACTAACATGCTAGTTAACATTAGTAATTACTGATCACTAACATGCTAGTTAACATTAGTAATTATTGATCACTAACATGCTAGTTAACATTAGTAATTATTGATCACTAACATGCTAGTTAACATCAGTAATTACTGATCACTAACATGCTAGTTAACATCAGTAATTACTGATCACTAACCACTAACATGCTAGTTAACATTAGTAATTACTGATCACTAACATGCTAGTTAACATTAGTAATTATTGATCACTAACATGCTAGTTAACATTAGTAATTATTGATCACTAATATGCTAGTTAACATTAGTAATTACTGATCACTAACATGCTAGTTAACATCAGTAATTATTGATCACTAACATGCTAGTTAACATTAGTAATTACTGATCACTAACATGCTAGTTAACATTAGTTATTACTGATCACTAACATGCTAGTTAACATTAGTAATTACTGATCACTAACATGCTAGTTAACATTAGTAATTACTGATCACTAACATGCTAGTTAACATTAGTAATTACTGATAACTAACATGCTAGTTAACATTAGTAATTACTGATCACTAACATGCTAGTTAACATTAGTAATTATTGATCACTAACATGCTATTTAACATTAGTAATTACTTATCACTAACATGCTAGTTAACATTAGTAATTACTGATCACTAACATGCTAGTTAACATTAGTAATTATTGATCACTAACATGCTAGTTAACATTAGTAATTCCTGATCACTAACATGCTAGTTAACATTAGTAATTACTGATCACTAACATGCTAGTTAACATTAGTAATTATTGATCACTAACATGCTAGTTAACATTAGTAATTATTGATCACTAACATGCTAGTTAACATCAGTAATTACTGATCACTAACATGCTAGTTAACATCAGTAATTACTGATCACTAACCACTAACATGCTAGTTAACATTAGTAATTACTGATCACTAACATGCTAGTTAACATTAGTAATTATTGATCACTAACATGCTAGTTAACATTAGTAATTATTGATCACTAATATGCTAGTTAACATTAGTAATTACTGATCACTAACATGCTAGTTAACATCAGTAATTATTGATCACTAACATGCTAGTTAACATTAGTAATTACTGATCACTAACATGCTAGTTAACATTAGTTATTACTGATCACTAACATGCTAGTTAACATTAGTAATTACTGATCACTAACATGCTAGTTAACATTAGTAATTACTGATCACTAACATGCTAGTTAACATTAGTAATTACTGATAACTAACATGATAGTTAACATTAGTAATTACTGATCACTAACATGCTAGTTAACATTAGTAATTATTGATCACTAACATGCTATTTAACATTAGTAATTACTGATCACTAACATGCTAGTTAACATTAGTAATTACTGATCACTAACATGCTAGTTAACATTAGTAATTACTGATCACTAACATGATAGTTAGCATTAGTAATTACTGATCACTAACATGCTAGTTAACATTAGTAATTACTGATCACTAACATGCTAGTTAACATTAGTAATTACTGATCACTAACATGCTAGTTAACATTAGTAATTCCTGATCACTAACATGCTAGTTAACATTAGTAATTATTGATCACTAACATGCTAGTTAGCATTAGTAATTACTGATCACTAACATGCTAGTTAACATTAGTAATTACTTATCACTAACATGCTAGTTAACATTAGTAAATTACTGATCACTGATAACATGCTAGTTAACATTAGTAATTATTGATCACTAACATGCTAGTTAACATTAGTAATTACTGATCACTAACATGCTAGTTAACATTAGTAATTACTGATCACTAACATGCTAGTTAACATTAGTAATTATTGATCACTAACATGCTAGTTAACATTAGTAATTATTGATCACTAACATGCTAGTTAACATCAGTAATTACTGATCACTAACATGCTAGTTAACATCAGTAATTACTGATCACTAACCACTAACATGCTAGTTAACATTAGTAATTACTGATCACTAACATGCTAGTTAACATTAGTTATTACTGATCACTAACATGCTAGTTAACATTAGTTATTACTGATCACTAACATGCTAGTTAACATTAGTAATTACTGATCACTAACATGCTAGTTAACATTAGTAATTACTGATAACTAACATGCTAGTTAACATTAGTAATTACTGATCACTAACATGCTAGTTAACATTAGTAATTATTGATCACTAACATGCTATTTAACATTAGTAATTACTGATCACTAACATGCTAGTTAACATTAGTAATTACTGATCACTAACATGCTAGTTAACATTAGTAATTACTGATCACTAACATGCTAGTTAACATTAGTAATTACTGATCACTAACATGCTAGTTAACATTAGTAATTAAACCTAAACAGCTAATGTAAGTCCAAACTGCCTGTGAGCTTCTCCTGTACTATACGGTAATTCCTCTACTGTGTGACAGTAAGTCTCGTGGTTATGACCCAATCGTTAGCCTATTGTTATAAAAGCGTCTGCTACGGAGCCATAACGTGAGCTACAAGGTAATGGAGCCTTTTATACATTGTCGTGTTTCTTTAGAAATAAACAACAGACAAATAGAGTCTTTAAACTCTTCAGATGTAAAGTTATTCTCTGTCAAAGTGACGTCAGAATGAATGGGAGTCAATGGGATGCTAATGGTGGGTGATCACTTGTTAGCATCAAAATATCTCCATAGGAGGTTTGAGTTCTGAAGGGAAGCGTACCCCCTTCCTTCCACCACTGCTGTTTCTTTCCGTTCCTGCAGGAAGTGACATCAGCCTACCTAGCAGCATCGGTGAGTCCTGGTCGTGGTCCTGGCTGTCCGGCTGGGCTCCGTGCTGGAGGAGGAAGGAGGCGTTTTCTATCAGACCTCCTTCTACTGCCAGGAAGAGAGGAGTCTGTCCGCGAGGAGTACGACTCTCCACAGAGTCTGAGCCTGAAGCTGGAGAACAGGACGAGTTGCTGTTAGATCTGATTCATTAATGGGGTGTTATGTCATAACATATGTTATCCCACGGACCGATACGAGAAATCATTCAAACTATCTAACACCTCATCACTGGGTGACAGATGAGACTCCTAGACATCACTACTGCACTAAGTGCAACTTGCACAATAGGTTTGTTTACCTACGGCTTTATCAATACTATTTAAACAGTTGTACAGTTTTTATTCCCAACTTATAGATATTTTAAACTATTTGTTCTTATATTGTATCCTATTATTATTTCATGTATGCTGTATCCTTTTATTTCATGTATATTCTGTATGTGTGATGTGTGTCTGATATTTTTGCTGCTGCAACACTGGAATTTCACATTTTTAGGATCAATATCTATCTATCTATCTATCTATCTATCTATACATCTATCTATTTATACATCTATCTATACATCTATCTATCTATCTATCTATACATCTATCTATTTATACATCTATAAATCTATACATCTATCTATACATTCATCTATCTATAAATCTATATATCTATACATCTATCTACAGTATACATCTATCTATCTATACATCTATCTATACATCTATCTATCTATACATCTATCTATACATCTATCTATTTATACATCTATAAATCTATACATCTATCTATACATTCATCTATCTATAAATCTATATACAGTATCTATACATCTATCTACAGTATACATCTATCTATCTATACATCTATCTATCTATACATATATCTATACATCTATCTATCTATACATCTATCTATACATCTATCTATCTATACATCTATCTATCTATACATCTATCTATACATCTATCTATCTATACATCTATCTATCTATACATCTATCTATACATCTATCTATACATCTATCTATCTATACATCTATCTATACATCTATCTATCTATACATCTATCTATACATCTATCTATCTATACATCTATCTATCTATACATCTATCTATACATCTATCTATCTATACATCTATCTATACATCTATCTATTTATACATCTATCTATACATTTATCCATCTATACATCTATATATCTATACATCTTTCTATACATCTATCTATCTATACATCTATAAATCTATACATCTATGTATCTATACATCCATCTATACATCTATCTATCTATCTATCCATACATCCATACTTTACAGAATCAGTAAAGTGGATGAATACCGTGGAGTGTGAGCTCCAGGATGGTCTGGTTGCTCTGAGCTGCTGCTTCGTGGAGAGGAGTCCAACCTCGGCTGTTTGTGTCTGAAAACTTGTCTCTGTGCCGGATGCTTAGCTCCTTCAAGAGCTTCTCATTACCTGCAGGGATGGAGGGACAGTGACTGTTAATATTTAAAATTATATCCCTTTATATCACCACTAGGAGGGGCCAATGTCAGACATTTTCTTTCCCGACATTCGAGATTCAACATTCAAAATCCTTTATTAATCAAAGCAAAGTGTAGCTGAATCTAATGACAGTGGATATCCCAGGTCACAGAACCCTTATACTTGTAAATATTTGCCTCATATAAATTGTGTGATATTTTAATTTGGCCTTTATTAAGTTATTTTGCTTGTAAAATATTGATGAACCTTATAAAGGAAAGTGTATCTTCATTAAGTGCCACACATTTTGGGATGTATTAATCAGTTTCAGTACTTATTGAAGCAATACACTTGAATCAATATAAGTTGCTTCAATGGAAAGCAGAACATTGCTTTTACAGTGAATTTTGTTTGAGTGTGTTTGGACATTCTTGTGAGAGTCACATTTGTCACAATGGGAAAATCCACACTGTTGCAGCACCGAGGGATAAGAGGGAAATGTAGATTAGATTAACACACAATAATAAATATAATTAAAGAGAATTATTAAAATGGTCAAATGTATTTACAGTATTCACATGTCACATGTTTTATTGCACACTGTATCAGCCCTGGGGCCTCATTTATAAAACTGTGCATAGGTTCTATTATGAAAGATTTCGTGCGCCAAAAAGTCAAAACGAATAAAAACGATATTCTGATTTATAAAACCTTGTGGCGCACACCAAACAAAAACTGGGTTAGGTTCGGAAAACAGGCTTAGCATCGGAGTTCACTAAAACAGTGGGAGCATTACGCACGATCACACGCATGGTCAAAAGGTTGCGGAAAACTGGGAACGTTTTTACGCATGGAAATTCTTTATAAATCTGATTTATATATTATATATACAGTACAGGCCAAAAGTTTGGACACACCTTCTCATTCAATGCGTTTCCTTTTTATTTTCATGACTATTTACATTGTAGATTCTCACTACAATGTAACGCTTCAGATGTAAAGTTATTCTCTGTCAGAGTGACGTCAGAATGAATGGGAGTCAATGGGATGCTAACGGGAGGTGATGGCTTGGTAGCATCTAAATGGAGCCATAGGAGGTTGGATTTCTGAAGCAAAGCTTACCCCCTTGGCCAAAACGAGCTGGCTAACCACAACCGTTAGCATGCTAACGCTAGGATAGGGATAATGCTTGTGCCTATTTTTGGATTCGCCTTCTGTTCTCGGGACACCTATTGTTAGTATGGACTTCATTATTTGTTTATTAAATCCTCAAAACTCACACTGCCTGTTTGGGTCCTACATCCTCTGAAACCGTGAGACCTGAGCACAGGGTGAAAAGAGGAGCTGCAGCAATGTGCAGTACAACAAAAATATGGTGTTTTTAGAAAATTAAACCATGTAAAGATATAAAATCCTGGATGACCTATAATTTTCTGATGTTAAACTGTAACAAAACTGAAGTTATTGTGCTGGGCCCTAAACACCTCAGAACCTCATTAACTAAAGACATAGCTACTCTGGATGGTATTGCCCTGGCCTCCAGCACTACTGTCAGAAATTTAGGAGTTATTTTTGATCAGGATATATCCTTTAATGCCAATCTAAAACAAACCTCAAGAACAGCCTTTTTTCATCTTCGTAACATTGCCAAAATTAGGAATATCCTGTCTCAAAACAATGCTGAAAAACTAGTCCATGCATTTGTTACTTCCAGGCTGGACTATTGTAATTCCCTACTGTCAGGTTGCTCAAATAAGTCCCTTAAGACTCTCCAGCTGATCCAGAATGCTGCAGCACGTGTTCTCACAAGAACTAAGAAAAGAGATCATATTTCTCCTGTATTAGCTTCTCTGCACTGGCTTCCTGTAAAATAAATAAAAAATTCTCCTGACCTACAAAGCTCTAAATGGTCTAGCACCATCATATCTAGAAGAGCTCCTAATACCCTATTGTCCCACTAGAGCACTACGCTCCCAGAATGCAGAGTTACTGGTGGTACCTAGAGTCTCTAAAAGTAGAATGGGAGCAAGAGCCTTCAGTTATCAGGCTCCTCTCCTATGGAACCAGCTCCCGATCTGGGTTCGGGGGGCAGAAACTGTCACCTGATTCAACTTAAAACTCTTCTATTTGATAAAGCTTATAGTTAGGGAGTGAGGAGTTGCAGTGTTCACCTAACTGGCCCACCTGCTTCTCTTCATAATTGTTAGATTAATAATACATAACAAAGTAGAGGGAGACAGGCCAGCCAAGCTCGATCCGGCAGGGGGAGAGTTCTAAGCCCGAAAAAGCTACCTTTCCTTATGACCTGTCTCTCTTAGTTACGCTGTTATAGTTACGCTGTTATAGTTCTAGACTGCCGGGGGACTTCCTTCCTTCCTCTGACACACTGAGCTGCTCTCTCCTCTCCCTTTCTATTACTTTTACTATTACTATTTGTGTGTATCCAGTCCCAGAAATGCTTGTTACTAATCCTAGCTTCTGGGGAGTTTACTCCCCGGAGTCCTTATGTTTTTTCCCCCAGCGTATTTCCTTGGAGAACGTTGGCACCAAGATCCTGGTTCCAGCTGTCGCCGTGGTCCTGCTGCACTCCCTGCTGAGCTCAGCGGTGCCCTGCAATGTCATGCTGCTTCCTGCTGAACCCTGCTGCTTCCTGTTGAACCCTGCTGCTTCCTGCTGAACCCTGCAGCTTCCTGCTGAACCCTGCTGCTTCCTGCTGAACCCTGCTGCTTCCTGCTGAACCCTGCTGCTTCCTGCTACATCCAGTCACTGTTCCATTATTAATGTGACTATTATTGCCACTGTTCATCACACCCCCAACCGGCCCGTCAGACACCGCCTACCAAGAGCCTGGGTCTGTCCGAGGTTTCTTCCCAAGAGGGAGTTTTTCCTCACCACTGTCGCACTGCTTTCTCTTGAGGGAATTAATGTAATTGTTGGGGCTTTGTAAATTATAGAGTGTGGTCTAGACCTACTCTATCTGTAAAGTGTTTCGAGATAACCTATGTTATGATTTGATACTATAAATAAAACTGAATTGAATTGAATAAACCTATTCCGGTACAACCTTAAAATACAGTTATATGAACCTGAAAATGGGCATAATATGGGTGCTTTTAATGTAAATACCTGACAGTTTCATTTGTATTTTTTTTTTTACAGTACCATGTTACAAGCCTTGTGTCCATCACTCCCCCCACACCTCACCTTGTCTTATAGCAGTGAAAATGCTGTCTGCAGAGTCAGGTCCAGGGCTGTGTGGAAAGAAGATCTCCAACTTAAACACAGCAAACTTAAGAAGAAAAACTAAATTCTGGTAAAGTCATCTGAGCTTCACCTGCTGGGAATAATATTACAGTGGCTTGCATAAGTTTATGACCCCATGCTAAAGTTGACTAAAAAGAGGAATAAAAAAATCTACTTTTGGATATTGATCTTAATGAATTAATTAAAAATATTTGGAAAAATCCAACCTTTAAGGACACCAATTTTCTTTGTGAATGAATAATGTATCGTAAATAAATAAATAAATAAATGTTCTTCCTTAAAATACAGGGGGCATAAGTCAGTCCACCCCTATTGAGAGATGATCTTATGGAAAGTACCACGTGGTACCCACTTTATCATCGGTGTAATCACTTATGCAAACCACTGTATATTATATACAGTACATGTAGAACTACATGAAGCAGGTCATTTAAAATAAATCCAGCTCCTCTGGCTCCACCTACAGCCTGGAGGGAGATTTACAAAAATCCACAGCTCCCTGTTCAGATGCACCAATCAAGGCCAGGGGAGGTGTCTAACTGTTCAGATGCACCAATCAGGGCCAGGGGAAGTGTCTAACTGCGTGTTAATCACTGCTCATGCACACGCATTCATTCTCCCTTGTGGGGGGAGGGGCTTAGGAGACCATTTTTGGCTTTAGCAGAAAGGGGGGAGGGACTGAGAAGTTGTCAATGTTCAAATTTTTTGGCTAAGTCCTGGTTCTTCACAATCCTGCCTACAGCACCTTTAAAGCACTGCTCATCTTAAAAAGTGCTAGTGGATTTTTTGTGGCTGATTTAAAAACTTTAGCTCCCAAACAACATTCTGAACCAGAAATGTCTTTTTGTGTGCAAATGCAGTAACGGAGGAATGTGAAGTAATGAGCAGAACTTCCATCATGGTGGAGTTGTTCATTTCACTAACAAGCATCAGAGAGAAATATTTGTAACACTGGTTTCTGTTAGACTGACCTCCTGCTGCCATGTGCTGTGGAGTCTCGGGGTGGTTCCTTCTGTTTGTTGCTCTCCAGCAGAAGACTCTGTTCAATCATGTACTGAGTCGCTGCATCATCGTCATCGTCCTCTGTCCCAAATCGCACAAACTCCATGATGTCAACATAAAGGGTCCAGGCTCTGTTCAAACATGAATATTACAATGAACTTGTGTGTGATCAGCAGGTCAGCGTTGGTTCTAATTGAATGTACACTGTGTGTGTATGGTCCTTATTTATATATTTTTTTATAGAACATGTCCACATGGTCCTTATTTATATATTTTATACTGAACATGAACATGTCCTGGAGACATGGTCCTTATTTATATATTTTATTGTCCAACCAGTAGAACATGTCCTGTCCTGGAGACATGGTCCTTATTTATATATTTTATACTGTCCAACCAGTAGAACATGTCCTGTCCTGGAGACATGGTCCTTATTTATATATTTTATACTGTCCAACCAGTAGAACATGTCCTGTCCTGGAGACATGGTCCTTATTTATATATTTTATACTGTCCAACCAGTAGAACATGTCCTGTCCTGGAGACATGGTCCTTATTTATATATTTTATACTGTCCAACCAGTAGAACATGTCCTGTCCTGGAGACATGGTCCTTATTTATATATTTTATACTGTCCAACCAGTAGAACATGTCCTGTCCTGGAGACATGGTCCTTATTTATATATTTTATACTGTCCAACCAGTAGAACATGTCCTGTCCTGGAGACATGGTCCTTATTTATATATTTTATACTGTCCAACCAGTAGAACATGTCCTGTCCTTTAGACATGGTCCTTATTTATATATTAATTCATGTTGGACATGGTCCTTATTTATATATTTTATACTGTCCAACCAGTAGAACATGTTGAAATAAACTTTGTGTTATTAATAAATTTTTACTGTTTTACCAGTAGAATTTGTTCCTTTGGACATGGTCTTATTTATTTTAATTCGTTTTGACCCAGTTGAAATAAACTTTGTGTTGTAAGAAAACTTTATTTTGTTAATTTTTTGGATCATACTTTTGTTAATTTTACATATGTATATAAATATGGAAATTAATATCGATATCGCAAATGACATTTTGTCAATATCGTGCACCCCTACTAGCTTGTAACTGTGGCATCCATCCAGCTCTCTTTGCACGTTTCCTGTCAAATACAGACCTTTCCTGGATCTTTGCAAATGTATTCTACAAACTTTATGTCCCTTATACTGTATACATTGTCATTTCTGTCTATTCTATTAGAGGGCAACGGTACATGACTACAGTTGCCATGCAGCTTTTTCATGTTTTTGTCAATTTTCCTGGCGTTTTTGAAGATAATCTTGACGTTTTTGACACTTTTCCGATGTTATTGTCACTTCCTGGTGTTTTTGAATTTTTTTTCGGTCATTTTTGACACTTTTCCGAAACGTTTTTGTCAGTTTTTCAGTCCTTTTTTTGACATTTGTTCCTACGTTTTTCAATGCTCTTTCATACATTTTTCTTGACATGCTATAAAATTGAATAAAACACCAAAATCCAAAGAAAATAGTGAACTGATCATGTATTTAACTTGTGAAGAGTGTTATGGAGAACCATCCATGTTATTTAGTTTTAAAATTTGGTTAAAAGAAACCCAAATTTCTGATGTAGAAACTTCTTGAAAATGGGTAAAATTTGCCACGAGGACACCAGGAGTGATAATATGTGGACACTAATGTTCAGTGCCAAGAAGTAAGAAGCCACAACAAGCTTATCTAATCGTAATGAACAAATACTCTACGGCAGGAGTGTCAAACTCACTTCCCAGAGGGCCGCATGTGAAAATAAGAATCACATCATGGGCCAGACATGTTTAGTTTATCCACATGCTTTCATTTAATCAAAAAGTTCAAGGATTTTTTACTGGATTATTGCGTGTCTCATATAGCCTTCTCTTTGCCCTAAAGCCCCCAAAAAGTAACTAAAGCCATCAAAGAAAAAAAGCAACAAAAAAGGTCGAAAAAAAGCTAATGGCAAAAACATTGGCGAAAAAACCCGCCAGAAAAGCCTGAAAAACGTCAGAAAAGAAAAACGATAAAACATTGAAAAACCTTCAAAAACTAGAGGGGGCCCAAAATTGATTGAGAACCTAAATTGATATGCGGGCCGAATCACCGAGAGTTTGACAGAGTTTGACACATGCTATACGGGAATTAAAATATATATGCTGCATCAATAGGTAAATGAACAGAGCAGGACATTTCAACATGTCTGTCTGTGAAAACAGACTCGACTCTCTCTCTGTAGGTTTCTGTGATGACAGACGTCACTGAGTTTCTTTACCTTGTGGGTTTGTGTTAGGTCGTTGTTTAGGTCCCCTCTGCTCGGCTGGGGAGTCCAGTTAGCCTTGTTAGTCCTTGCAGATTAGAAGAGGATCTGTTGTTGTTGTTGTTGGTACTGCTGAAGAATGCAGGAGGCAGAGAGGTCTCTGACCTGAGACTGAAACAAGAGCTGTGTGTCTGCACGAGTTCTCTCAATGAATCCATGCTCCAAACTGTTTAAATAGAGCTAGTAGCTAGTACTGCCTGCTAGTACATGTGACATGTGATTCACACATTCTGCACAGAGAAAAGTGGAGGTGCATGTGAGCCCCAATCATTTTTTAATTATCACTTTTAATGCTGGTGTTGTTATAGCTCCAAAATGCCTTAGTAACGTTAGATCCTCTAGTAGGTCACTCTCGGTCATTCCCTGTTCAAACCTTCAAAATAAACAGCAGGAGATCTGATACCTGTTGCTATATTTACCTTCCCCCAGATAACTTTATAAAATTAAATGATCAGCAGTCAGTCGGTGACACTGCAGGACAAAAACATGAGACTGAACTGTGCAGCGTATGTAGCCGATCACCTTAAATGTGCCATTAAATACAGAACACAAAGCAGTAGAGCTGCAAATGCAGATTTTTATATTATATATTTGGCCAAATATTATTCAGATTTATTGTTTCATCCATGTCAGAAAATATCTATGTCTGAGCTTACTGTGGTTACTGCACTTGGATGTTTTTAAAGGTTACAATTAGGGCTGGGCGATATGGAGAAAATAAGATATCGCGATGTTCTTGTCCTAATACCTTGATGCCGATATTATAGCGTTGACAATTGGTCCTTTAACAAAATATCTTCACAATGAGATTTAACATCGGTAATCTTCAGTAACGTGGACATAATGTCTGAGTAAAAAATAATACAACAGCTAGAGTAGTCTGGTAACACAGAAAATAACATTTTACTGTAGTGCATCCTTTAAAACCAGGAAAAGACAACACTTAAGCCATTTACGATATTACTACTTCAAAAATCTGAGACGATATGTAGTCTCATATCACGATAGATATATCGCCCAGCCCTGGCTACAATTATTGCTTATTGACTGGTGCTGAGAGAGTCCCAAGGCCCATTGTATTTAATTGCTGCGGTACTAATATGCATATGACAATAAACTTGAACTGGGTCCTAGGTGTAGGGCTGCGCTCGATTGAAGAAACTCTCGACTAACACTCATTCAATCGTATCGACTAATCGATTAGTTGATTTAATCGACAGTTTCTCCGCAAAGAGTCGTGCTAAAAGCACCACTTTAATTCTTGTGTTTACCAGAGATGTTCTCGTACGTTTCTTGGAAATAAGTCATTCAGCATGAAAACAGCATCAGACATGACTAATGGACTACAGAGATCTAAGTTGACTAAGACCAAAACCACCGATTAGTCGACTACCGTAAAACTTCAAATAATAGCCGAGTCCCAAATAGACGCCGGTCTCTTTTAAACGCCTGGTGTGACAACAGATTTGGGTAAATAAAGGCCGGTCTCAAATAGAGGCCTGGTCTGTTTTTGTTTTTTTTTCGTGTCGGGTTGTATTTGATCTTTTAAAACCCGTAAGATCGTTTGTTGTATGTTTTGATTAGATTTCACGTGACAGACGCAACCGTTCATAAACGACTCATCACTATGGCAACATAACCCCTTGACACCTGAATTTATTCACAATTATATAAACAAAATTATGTGTGTTTCTGGCTCCAAGCTGATGCTAAATTAAGTTGAGATTGTTAATTTGTCTATAGCATAAAGAATAGATATAAATGTAGGTATGATGCAAATTAGCGACAACAAGCATTATGGTAAAATTCTTTACAAAATGGTAAAATTAATAAAACACAGTAGATTTCATTCATGTCACAAAGTTGTTAGAACTTCTAAACTGTAAATGACAAATACATGGATCTTGACAACGGCAAGAAAGAAAACACTCTCCTACTCCCTAACATTGACAGTAGTCTTTTTAAGGTCAGGGTTAGGGTTAGGGTTAATTTTGCTTCCGTGAACTGGATGTAGTTCCCACTCCGACCGGTCCTACGAGAAACCAGTGCATGCAAAAGGTTCCTAGGTATGTATCGCATGTAAACAAACTGCCATTGGGGGGGACACACCCACGCTATCTCGCCTGCAGTCTGAATGGAAGGGGTTTGATGCAGATTAGCGACAGTCGGCGTTAAGGGGATAAACAGGTTAACGAACTTTCTTTTAGTCTTCAGTTTTTCTTAATTCTCTCAAAACCACCATGGAGACAAAAAGAAAAAAGTATGATTTGACATTTAAGCTGACAGTTGTCAAATTTGCCGAACAACATTCGGGAGAAGCAGCGGCGAGACATTTCTCGATTGATCCTAAGAGAGCGAGAATGGCGTAAACATAAAGCAGAACTGCAACGTCTGTCCGAGGAAGACGACAAAAGGGCCAGACGGCGAGGTGGAGGGAGGAGGAAGGTCAGGGAAGAGCTGGAGGTGAGCGTGTGTGAGTGGATCCACAGCATGCAATTAAAGGCCTGTCTCTTATAGACGCCGGTCTCAAATACAAGCCGGTGCATTTCGGCGATTTGGGTAAATAGAAGCCCGGGCTATTATTTGAAGTTTTACGGTAAACAACTAAGAGGGAGCAGCCCTACCTAGGTGATGTCATCAAATATCTTGTCCCCACAATGGAGAAGGTGGAGCCAAGGAAAGTTTGGCAGTTTTATGTCCTAAAAAGGTTCACAATTCGGAGTGACATACCATTAAATGACGACATGAAACAACCAGCTTGTAATTGAAAAGGTTTTATTTATGTTGTGCCTGACTGTCTATGACCTGGGTCTCTCCTTCTTGCCTTTGTAGAGAGCCAGCAGGGACACGTTGGCCACTTTGACCACCTTAAAACGAACTCCAGGAATATCACCAACGGCGTGACCTTTACGCCCAAATCCTGCCACCAGAACCTCATCGTTCTCCTGCGACACCGAAGGGAGAGGGAAGAGGATGGTCAGTCCACATAGCGAGACATTTCAGGACATGCAGAGACATTAAGCTGCATCAAAACAGCTTTTTGTAAAAGCTGTTAAGTTTTAATCAGATGGCATAACATACAGTGGTGCTCATAAGTGTATGAACCCATGCTAAAGTTGACTAAAAAAATAAAAATCATCTTTTGGAAATTGATCTTTATGCCTTAAAAAAAAAAAAAAAAAAAAAAAAAAAGAAAGAGGAAAAATCCAACCTTTGAGGACACCAATTTTGTTTGTGAATGAATAATGTATCGTAAATAAATAGAATGGTAGTATGGAAAGTACCCCATGCCAATCTCTAGGTATGGTGAAGGGTATGTGATGATGTGGGGGGTATGGTGAAGGGTATGTGATGATGTTGGGGGTATGGTGAAGGGTATGTGATGATGGGGGGGTATGGTGAAGGGTATGTGATGATGTTGGGGGTATGGTGAAGGGTATGTGATGATGGGGGGGTATGGTGAAGGGTATGTGATGATGTTGGGGGTATGGTGAAGGGTATGTGATGATGGGGGGGGTATGGTGAAGGGTATGTGATGATGTTGGGGTATGGTGAAGGGTATGTGATGATGGGGGGGTATGGTGAAGGGTATGTGATGATGTTGGGGGTATGGTGAAGGGTATGGTGATGTTGGGGGTATGGTGAAGGGTATGTGGTGATGTTGGGGGTATGGTGAAGGGTATGTGGTGATGTTGGGGGTATGGTGAAGGGTATGTGATGATGGGGGGGTATGGTGAAGGGTATGTGGTGATGTTGGGGGTATGGTGAAGGGTATGTGATGATGGGGGGTATGGTGAAGGGTATGTGGTGATGTTGGGGGTATGGTGAAGGGTATGTGGTGATGTTGGGGGTATGGTGAAGGGTATGT
The DNA here is from genome assembly GCF_004354835.1 of Perca flavescens. Taxonomy (NCBI): domain Eukaryota; kingdom Metazoa; phylum Chordata; class Actinopteri; order Perciformes; family Percidae; genus Perca; species Perca flavescens. The sequence continues at coordinate 40,070,070 of NC_041334.1, forward strand.
GTGATGGGGGGTATGGTGAAGGGTATGTGGTGATGTTGGGGTATGGTGAAGGGTATGTGGTGATGTGGGGGTATGGTGAAGGGTATGTGATGATGTTGGGGGTATGGTGAAGGGTATGTGATGATGGGGGGTATGGTGAAGGGTATGTGGTGATGTTGGGGGTATGGTGAAGGGTATGTGATGATGGGGGGGTATGGTGAAGGGTATGTGGTGATGTTGGGGGGGTATGGTGAAGGGTATGTGGTGATGTTGGGGGTATGGTGAAGGGTATGTGATGATGGGGGTATGGTGAAGGGTATGTGGTGATGTTGGGGGTATGGTGAAGGGTATGTGATGATGGGGGGGTATGGTGAAGGGTATGTGGTGATGTTGGGGGTATGGTGAAGGGTATGTGGTGATGTTGGGGGTATGGTGAAGGGTATGTGATGATGGGGGGGTATGGTGAAGGGTATGTGGTGATGTTGGGGTATGGTGAAGGGTATGTGGTGATGTTGGGGGTATGGTGAAGGGTATGTGATGATGGGGGGGTATGGTGAAGGGTATGTGGTGATGTTGGGGGTATGGTGAAGGGGTGATGATGGGGGGGTATGGTGAAGGGTATGTGGTGATGTTGGGGGTATGGTGAAGGGTATGTGGTGATGTTGGGGGTATGGTGAAGGGTATGTGATGATGGGGGGGTATGGTGAAGGGTATGTGGTGATGTTGGGGTATGGTGAAGGGTATGTGGTGATGGGGGTATGGTGAAGGGTATGTGATGATGGGGGGGTATGGTGAAGGGTATGTGATGATGTGGGGGTATGGTGAAGGGTATGTGATGATGGGGGGTATGGTGAAGGGTATGTGGTGATGTTGGGGGTATGGTGAAGGGTATGTGATGATGGGGGGGTATGGTGAAGGGTATGTGGTGATGTTGGGGGTATGGTGAAGGGTATGTGATGATGGGGGGGGGTATGGTGAAGGGTATGTGGTGATGGGGGGGTATTTTAATTCCAAAGGCCGAGGGAACTTTATCAGGATGCATAGTATCCTGGATCCATAAAATAACTGGCCTTTCAAAATAAAAGTCTCTCTCTGCCTCTATGGGAATCTAACATAGGGGTGGACTTATTTATTCACGATACATTATTCATTCACAAAGAAAATTGGTGTCCTTAAAGGTTGGATTTTAAATAATTTCTTGAAGGCATTAAGATCAATTTCCAAAAGATGGATTTTTGTATTCCTCTTTTTAGTCAACTTTAACATGGGTGTGTAAACTGTGGCTGATTTGAACCTGAGAATACAGCTAGTAGAAACACTTGGTAGGATTTACTTTAGCTCAGTTTTTCGGCTGCATCACAACACACTTGTTTGGGATATTATTCTGGGATGTACGCAGGGCAGGCTTTACCTCGATGAAGTTGAGGCAACCGTCGTTGGGGACGAAGGCGGTGATCTTCTTGCCATTCTTGATGAGCTGAACTCTCACGCACTTCCTGATGGCGGAGTTGGGCTGCTTAGCCTCAACGCCACTGCACACGGAGAAAACACAGAATAACTCTTTAACAAACTTAAAACAGTTAAAAATAGGTAAAAATAACTGGAAGGAAATGTCAAGAGCTTTATGATTGAATAAAAAACAAAACACACAATGCAATTCTTTCAAGTAGGTGATGGAGAGGTGACTGGCCACTAGAGTCCGACCGATATATCGGCCGATATTGGGCATTTTCCAAACTATTGGTGTTTATAACGGCCGATAAATGAATATTTAAAAATCTAAATCTGACGAAACACCCTTCAACCATGTTCTGAGCGTTGCAGTTGCACAATTTGTCCACCAGAGGGCTCTCTACAACCTCCCTGCTGGCAACACGGAGATCTTTTATTGCGTTTTTGTTCAAAGGAAAGTTTGTATTTTTATACATTTTATTTATCAGAACTTTAATATATTTTGATGTTCTGTTGTGACAAAACAAATACATATTAGTTTAGTGAGGACTCATAAATAACTAATAGAGAAATCTGTACGTTTTGTTTTATGTTTTTGTACGCTTTATCGGTCGGGCTGTACTGGCGTCCACTGGGTGATTGGAGTTTAAAACATCCAATCAAACTCTAGTCAGCAAGATTTTAACTGGAGCATCAAAAGGGGTCAACTTTATCAGAGGGGGAAAGGTCAAAAGTCTAAAAATGACTAGCTGTCTGCCTATGTATCATGAACAGGGTTTTGCAATCAGCATCACTCCACTACACACGTGTGTGATAATATGTATATAAATACAGAAATAATACATTTTATAAATTCGATAATATCCTGAGGGACCTAATAACAAATTAAGAATAAAATAGAATGTAGGCTGAATTTCAGGAAAGAGACTTCAGATACAGTATTAGGGGACCACTAAGGTCTATAAAAAAAGAGACTTCAGATACAGTATTAGGGGACCACTAAGGTCTATATAAAAGAGACTTCAGATACAGTATTAGGGGACCACTAAGGTCTATATAAGAGAGACTTCAGATACAGTATTAGGGGACCACTAAGGTCTATATAAAAGAGACTTCAGATACAGTATTAGGGGACCACTAAGGTCTATATAAAAGAGACTTCAGATACAGTATTAGGGGACCACTAAGGTCTATATAAAAGAGACTTCAGATACAGTATTAGGGGACCACTAAGGTCTATATAAAAGAGACTTCAGATACAGTAATAGGGGACCACTAAGGTCTATATAAAAGAGACTTCAGATACAGTATTAGGGGACCACTAAGGTCTATATAAAAGAGACTTCAGATACAGTATTAGGGGACCACTAAGGTCTATATAAAAAGAGACTTCAGATACAGTATTAGGGGACCACTAAGGCCTATATAAAAGAGACTTCAGATACAGTATTAGAGGACCACTAAGGCCTATATAAAAGAGACTTCAGATACAGTAATAGGGGACCACTAAGGCCTATATAAAAGAGACTTCAGATACAGTATTAGAGGACCACTAAGGTCTATATAAAAGAGACTTCAGATACAGTATTAGGGGACCACTAAGGTCTATATAAAAGAGACTTCAGATACAGTATTAGGGGACCACTAAGGTCTATATAAAAGAGACTTCAGATACAGTATTAGGGGACCACTAAGGTCTATATAAAAGAGACTTCAGATACAGTATTAGGGGACCACTAAGGTCTATATAAAAGAGACTTCAGATACAGTATTAGAGGACCACTAAGGTCTATATAAAAGAGACTTCAGATACAGTAATAGAGACCACTAAGGTCTATATAAAAGAGACTTCAGATACAGTATTAGGGGACCACTAAGATCTATATAAAAGAGACTTCAGATACAGTATTAGAGGACCACTAAGGTCTATATAAAAGAGACTTCAGATACAGTAATAGAGACCACTAAGGTCTATATAAAAGAGACTTCAGATACAGTAATAGAGACCACTAAGGTCTATATAAAAGAGACTTCAGATACAGTATTAGGGGACCACTAAGGTCTATATAAAAGAGACTTCAGATACAGTATTAGGGGACCACTAAGGTCTATATAAAAGAGACTTCAGATACAGTATTAGGGGACCACTAAGGTCTATATAAAAGAGACTTCAGATACAGTATTAGGGGACCACTAAGGTCTATATAAAAGAGACTTCAGATACAGTATTAGGGGACCACTAAGGTCTATATAAAAGAGACTTCAGATACAGTATTAGGGGACCACTAAGGTCTATATAAAAGAGACTTCAGATACAGTATTAGGGGACCACTAAGGTCTATATAAAAGAGACTTCAGATACAGTAATAGGGGACCACTAAGGCCTATATAAAAGAGACTTCAGATACAGTAATAGAGACCACTAAGGTCTATATAAAAGAGACTTCAGATACAGTATTAGGGGACCACTAAGGTCTATATAAAAGAGACTTCAGATACAGTATTAGGGGACCACTAAGATCTATATAAAGAGACTTCAGATACAGTATTAGGGGACCACTAAGGTCTATATAAAAGAGACTTCAGATACAGTATTAGAGGACCACTAAGGTCTATATAAAAGAGACTTCAGATACAGTAATAGAGACCACTAAGGTCTATATAAAAGAGACTTCAGATACAGTATTAGGGGACCACTAAGGTCTATATAAAAGAGACTTCAGATACAGTATTAGGGGACCACTAAGGTCTATATAAAAGAGACTTCAGATACAGTATTAGGGGACCACTAAGGTCTATATAAAAGAGACTTCAGATACAGTATTAGGGGACCACTAAGGTCTATATAAAAGAGACTTCAGATACAGTAATAGGGGACCACTAAGGCCTATATAAAAGAGACTTCAGATACAGTATTAGAGACCACTAAGGTCTATATAAAAGAGACTTCAGATACAGTATTAGGGGACCACTAAGGTCTATATAAAAGAGACTTCAGATACAGTAATAGGGGACCACTAAGGTCTATATAAAAGAGACTTCAGATACAGTATTAGAGACCACTAAGGTCTATATAAAAGAGACTTCAGATACAGTATTAGGGGACCACTAAGGTCTATATAAAAGAGACTTCAGATACAGTATTAGGGGACCACTAAGGCCTATATAAAAGAGACTTCAGATACAGTATTAGAGGACCACTAAGGTCTATATAAAAGAGACTTCAGATACAGTAATAGAGACCACTAAGGTCTATATAAAAGAGACTTCAGATACAGTATTAGGGGACCACTAAGGCCTATATATACATATAAGCATCCAAAAAGCACCACGTCATGGGACCTTTAAGGTTCAGTAGGTGTCCCGGTACTCACACTTTCTCCAGCACGATGCCTTTGGCGTGGGAGGCTCCTCCGAAGGGGTTAGCCTTCAGGGCGGTGCCCAGATGGGCCTTCTTGTACTGCTTATCGTGCCATTTCTGCTCACGGCGGTGGTTACGGAGCTTCCTGGCTGTGCGCAGACCACGACACTTTCCTGGAAGACAAAGATCAGCAGGGAATAAAATGTTAGACCCAATGCAGAACCAGAGTCTTGTTTTTTCAGACTGATGTGGAATTCTTGGCTTATGTTTAACAGCATCCGTGTCTCCAAATCATAAAGAAATTTATCATAAAGAAGAAGAATGCCTTCCTTTATCCTGCAAGAAAATTCACAATTTTCACTCAGTTAGTACAGCTGCACACATTAAAACACAGGCCTGAATTACAAAACATGTTTAGGACCTATACATGGAGAGATGTCAGTGCAGGTATCACCAAGTCAAATTTAAGACTTTAAGACCATTATGTATGAAATTTAAGACTTATCACGACACCAACTAAGCCCTAAATTTCAAGCCAAGTATCGCTAAACTTGCACTACCCCAAAGCTGAAAAATAAAATCAGTTTCATGTCTGTGGTACAATCAAAAAAAGAGACTTGTGCAAAGAACCCGAAAGCTGATTGGCTTCAATATAAGTTGCATGTTGGTCTCAACTGTAGTTGTAACACAGTGAAATTATATTTGGACTAGCGAAATAAAGAACTACAACACCACGAAATTAAAAAAACAAATACGCAATAGAGGTAGCGTTGCATGGTCGTAGAAACATTAAGACATGTTTCAAATTAATTAAGTCCCAGAACACAGACAGACATTTTAAGACTCCACAGTAACCCTGTAGGGGGCTGCTCCTTGGAGTAGCGCTCTGAGCGGTTGGGGGTTCGGTGCGTTGCTCAAGAGCACCTTGGCAGTGCCCAGGAGGTGAACTGGCACCTCTCCAGCTACCAGTCCACACTAACCTCCTACGGACTGAGCTACTGCCATACTCTTACGATAATTGTGAAATAGAAAAAAATACATTTTAAATGACCAGACCACACAGAAAAACTGTTTCCCTATTCTGTGGCCGCAGTATAAACATTATAGAGTTAAAAGTGGGTTTTAAATGAGTTACCATCACCTGTGCTATGAACAATAAATTGGTTTTGTGAAATTGAGTGCTGGGCTGCTGCAGCACCAATCACTAAACTCACTTACATGCACTTCAGTCAGACCACAGCCAACTGCCTATAGCCATCTGACTTCTTGCACAAGTATAGAGAAACGTTGTTTAAGTCTCTCCAACTAGAACTCAAACACCGATAAAGCTCATTAGGTAGCCTCTGGAGGACCGGGTGAGTCCGTTTCCACACCTCAACAGTTCAGACATTTGAACTGTAACTAAACTGTTCCCTTCCCTTAAACAGCATGGCCTGCTTTTATTTAGTTAAACAAATAAGACATACAGGGACTGCAGCATCACTTGGGAACAGGGCTAACCCAATTTCACACCAATTAAGAGCTCTCAACATTTGCAAGCCTACAATTCTAATTATATCAAAGTTTCCAGTCAACATGAGTAGGTATGAGAGGGGCTGACTACAGCTAGCTGTTGAGCCACTAACATTAGGAGGTTATGAGTTGGACCAACTACAGCTAGCTGTACAACCACTAAACATTAGTAGGTTATGAGTGGGACCAACTACAGCTAGCTGTACAACCACTAAACATTAGTAGGTTATGAGTGGGACCGACTATAGCTAGCTGTACAACCACTAAACATTAGTAGGTTATGAGTGGGACCGACTACAGCTAGCTGTACAACCACTAAACATTAGTAGGTTATGAGTGGGACCGACTACAGCTAGCTGTACAACCACTAAACATTAGTAGGTTATGAGTGGGACCGACTACAGCTAGCTGTACAACCACTAAACATTAGTAGGTTATGAGTGGGACCGACTACAGCTAGCTGTACAACCACTAAACATTAGTAGGTTATGAGTGGGACCGACTACAGCTAGCTGTACAACCACTAAACATTAGTAGGTTATGAGTGGGACCGACTACAGCTAGCTGTACAACCACTAAACATTAGTAGGTTATGAGTGGGACCGACTACAGCTAGCTGTACAACCACTAAACATTAGTAGGTTATGAGTTGGACCAACTACAGCTAGCTGTACAACCACTAAACATTAGTAGGTTATGAGTGGGACCGACTACAGCTAGCTGTACAACCACTAAACATTAGTAGGTTATGAGTGGGACCGACTACAGCTAGCTGTACAACCACTAAACATTAGTAGGTTATGAGTGGGACCGACTACAGCTAGCTGTACAACCACTAAACATTAGTAGGTTATGAGTGGGACCGACTACAGCTAGCTGTACAACCACTAAACATTAGTAGGTTATGAGTGGGACCGACTACAGCTAGCTGTACAACCACTAAACATTAGTAGGTTATGAGTGGGACCGACTACAGCTAGCTGTACAACCACTAAACATTAGTAGGTTATGAGTGGGACCGACTACAGCTAGCTGTACAACCACTAAACATTAGTAGGTTATGAGTGGGACCGACTACAGCTAGCTGTACAACCACTAAACATTAGTAGGTTATGAGTGGGACCGACTACAGCTAGCTGTACAACCACTAAACATTAGTAGGTTATGAGTGGGACCGACTACAGCTAGCTGTACAACCACTAAACATTAGTAGGTTATGAGTGGGACCGACTACAGCTAGCTGTACAACCACTAAACATTAGTAGGTTATGAGTTGGACCAACTACAGCTAGCTGTACAACCACTAAACATTAGTAGGTTATTACTTATTACTATAGCAACATTAGACTTTACGGTTAATATTTAACGATATTTTGTGCATTCCGCGCGTCTTATCGCGACATTTCCCCCCAAACCCTGCAATTATAATTGTACTCCGACGAGTAAAGGAAGCCTTATTAGCTTATTAGCATGAAGCCAACTAGACTGATGAACACTCACAATCTGAGACTACATACACATCGACATCAGAAGTTCAGCTATTTCGTTATCTGTTTAATTAAATACTAACATATGGACATGAGCGGTTTAAAGTGTAAAAAGGGAGGTATGCTATGCTAAGCTAACCATGCTAACACGCCGCTAGCGTTAACGTTACGCAGCTCGGACGTGTTATGGCCGCTCCACGTTGCGAGGGAAAGAGAAGTAGAATAAGTCAGTTTATTCATCTACTGCGGAGCCTTTTCCATTACAAAGATATCGAAAACAGTCTGTAAGATATTCATATACGACATCGATGTGAAAAATTGCAGCAGTGAACAGAATAATTAAGTATTTAGGATGAAGTTTGAGCCGTACCCATGATTGCAGAAGCGAGCTTGGGATAGAAAGGAAGGACCCAGCATGCACCGCGGCAATGTCTATTCTGAGGACCCCGGCCAGGCGTGGCCACAGAAAATGCCTGACTGAAATTATCACACAAAGGTAAAACTATCGTGATTTTATTTTTGTAGGTAGCCTAGCCTAGCCTGTGTATTCATTTTAAATAGGCTATAGGACAAACAATTGGAATACTTGTGTAACCACACTGTGATATTTGGTAACTTCTATATAGATCAATGTAGAGTTTTAAAGATTTTAATGTAATGTAATTATTAATTATTAATCCTGCAAGGGGAAATTACAATGTTCTCTAGACTTTTCAGTTTTTTAACACGATTTGAGACTTTTTCTTACATGCAATCTATGAGTAGGCTATCACTTGTTTAATCTAAAATATTTCTTTAATTTTTGTCTTAATGTTATAGGTTATATAACATTTTATAGGTTTCTAAAGTGCTTGGATCCTATGGGTCTTTAACGTAGCCTACTATTGGCCTCATCGATATTTAAAAGTTAAAACAATCTGATGATATATTGGTGCTCAATTCCTACACACTGCTATTCTGGCTATCACCAGACCAAGCTCAATCTTTTCAGATCGAGCTGATAACATTTGGAAAGTTTAGAAGAGCCGCACAATTAAATCGTTTTATCCCCATTTCAAGTTAGCCGAGCGCTAAATTGGAAGTAGGCGTCTCGGCTGGCGGAGGTCTTTATGTGCGCCTATGAGCCGCACAATGCAGAAGCCAATCATCCAGGTAATTTATGGCTCCATGATGGCTTCATGTAGCGTCTGTCATAGGAAGGAACAGACCCCGCCTCCAACGCGTAACTAGGGGTGCAAGATTCAGAAAATGTCACGATTCGATTCAATATCGATTTTCGATTCAAAAACGATTCACAGTATGTACACGTAGTTACTTTTCCCATATATATATATATATATATATATACATATATATATGCACTAATTACAACTTTCTAGGCCAATTCCGATTTCTGATTTTCTTTGAGTTAGGCCGGCCGATACCGATTTTAACCGATTCCGATTGAAGTTTTTCTAACCACTGTACAGCACACAAATATGTATCTTCTATCTTTTCTTTAATAGAACATGTCTTGAACAGATAATGGATCACTATAAAACAGAACTATATAAATGACTCCTGGTGTGGGACATCCACACACATCTAAAGACCAACGTTAGAACCATTTCCTTCTTTACACATCTAATATCACACTAAAGAAATGTGATTCTGGTTCTTGGTGTGGTCCCTCCACGCCCTGCTGTCTCCTTGCAGGTGTTACATATTGTAAACTTGTTATCTTCTGACCACACGCTGAAGAATCTCCAAACAGCTGACATGTTGCAGGTTAACTCACCAGGTTCCTACATGTGGGAGAATAACTCGGTGTCCTTGAGAACTGTAACTCTATAACTTATATTGTCAGTTAATTGTAGCATTGACTGCATTGCCGAGAATAACGCGTTCATTTTTTTTGATCGCATGCCACCATTTATTAATTTATTTTCACTTCACTCGGCTTCACGTCGTGCCTAACAGGCTACTATTTTGACCCTTTGCTGCACCTTTACTTCTCATCAAGCTGCCATACTTCCTCCTAACACATCCTGCTGCTGAAGGCTGCAGACATGATGGAGAAAGACAGCAGCAACACAATGCTGAATGGAGCTTTTTATTTTCCAAAACTCCCGGACAGCTCAAAAGCCATATGCATATTGTATAAAGCCGAATTAAAATATCACCAAAGCACGTCAAGCCTGAGCTACCATTTACGAGCTAAGCATAGTACAGTTATATATATCTTATACATCGCTTAGTACATTCATGTGGATTTTTTATTCGTTTATTTATTATCTTTTATTGTCCATATTATTCATATGGATTTGTTATTTTAACATCCTGTTTGTGATGTATGTGTATGTTGTATGTGATGTCTGTAAGCTACTAGGACCTTGAATTTCCCCTTGGGGATCAATAAAGTATCTCTCTATCTATCATGTGATTGCAGTAGACATACAATAAAATAAAAAAATAAAAAACAACCCTAGTATCCAGGTCTTCTACATCCATGCTAAGATTCCCTTGAGCAAGACCCTCAACCCCCAATCGCCAGTTGAGCTGCTCAGTGGCCATCAGATCAGACTGTGGTGGTACTGGGCAGCTCCCAGTATGAATGTGATCAGATCAGACTGTGGTGGTACTGGGCAGCTCCCAGTATGAATGTGATCAGATCAGACTGTGGTGGTACTGGGCAGCTCCCAGTATGAATATGATCAGATCAGACTGTGGTGGTACTGGGCAGCTTCCAGTATGAATGTGATCAGGTCAGACTGTGGTGGTACTGGGCAGCTCCCAGTATGAATGTGATCAGGTCACTGGTGGACTGTGGTGGTCAGACTGGGCAGCTCCCAGTATGAATATGATCAGATCAGACTGTGGTGGTACTGGGCAGCTCCCAGTATGAATGTGATCAGGTCAGACTGTGGTGGTACTGGGCAGCTTCCAGTATGAATGTGATCAGATCAGACTGTGGTGGTACTGGGCAGCTCCCAGTATGAATGTGATCAGATCAGACTGGTGGTACTGGGCAGCTCCCAGTATGAATGTGATCAGATCAGACTGTGGTGGTACTGGGCAGCTCCCAGTATGAATGTGATCAGATCAGACTGGTGGTACTGGGCAGCTCCCAGTATGAATGTGATCAGATCAGACTGTGGTGGTACTGGGCAGCTCCCAGTATGAATGTGATCAGGTCAGACTGTGGTGGTACTGGGCAGCTCCCAGTATGAATGTGATCAGATCAGACTGGTGGTACTGGGCAGCTCCCAGTATGAATGTGATCAGATCAGACTGTGGTGGTACTGGGCAGCTCCCAGTATGAATGTGATCAGATCAGACTGTGGTGGTACTGGGCAGCTCCCAGTATGAATGTGATCCCTGTGGTGGTATGAATGAATGATCAGATCAGACTGTGGTGGTACTGGGCAGCTTCCAGTATGAATGTGATCAGGTCAGACTGTGGTGGTACTGGGCAGCTCCCAGTATGAATGTGATCAGGTCAGACTGTGGTGGTACTGGGCAGCTCCCAGTATGAATGTGATCAGATCAGACTGTGGTGGTACTGGGCAGCTCCCAGTATGAATGTGATCAGATCAGACTGGTGGGACTGGGCAGCTCCCAGTATGAATGTGATCAGATCAGACTGTGGTGGTACTGGGCAGCTTCCAGTATGAATGTGATCAGGTCAGACTGTGGTGGTACTGGGCAGCTCCCAGTATGAATGTGATCAGATCAGACTGGTGGTACTGGGCAGTTCCCAGTATGAATGTGATCAGATCAGACTGTGGTGGTACTGGGCAGCTCCCAGTATGAATGTGATCAGATCAGACTGGTGGTACTGGGCAGCTCCCAGTATGAATGTGATCAGATCAGACTGTGGTGGTACTGGGCAGCTCCCAGTATGAATGTGATCAGATCAGACTGGTGGGACTGGGCAGCTCCCAGTATGAATGTGATCAGATCAGACTGTGGTGGTACTGGGCAGCTTCCAGTATGAATGTGATCAGATCAGACTGTGGTGGTACTGGGCAGCTTCCAGTATGAATGTGATCAGGTCCCAGTATGAATGGATCAGATCAGACTGGTGGTACTGGGCAGCTCCCCAGTATGAATGTGATCAGATCAGACTGGTGGTACTGGGCAGCTCCCAGTATGAATGTGATCAGTATGAATGTGATCGATCAGACTGTGGTGGTACTGGGCAGCTCCCAGTATGAATGTGATCAGATCAGACTGGTGGTACTGGGCAGCTCCCAGTATGAATGTGATCAGATCAGACTGTGGTGGTACTGGGCAGCTCCCAGTATGAATGTGATCAGGTCAGACTGTGGTGGTACTGGGCAGCTCCCAGTATGAATGTGATCAGATCAGACTGGTGGTACTGGGCAGCTTCCAGTATGAATGTGATCAGATCAGACTGTGGTGGTACTGGGCAGCTCCCAGTATGAATGTGATCAGGTCAGACTGTGGTGGTACTGGGCAGCTCCCAGTATGAATGTGATCAGGTCAGACTGTGGTGGTACTGGGCAGCTCCCAGTATGAATGTGATCAGGTCAGACTGTGGTGGTACTGGGCAGCTCCCAGTATATGAATGTGATCAGATCAGACTGTGGTGGTACTGGGCAGCTTCCAGTATGAATGTGATCAGATCAGACTGTGGTGGTACTGGGCAGCTCCCAGTATGAATGTGATCAGGTCAGACTGTGGTGGTACTGGGCAGCTCCCAGTATGAATGTGATCAGATCAGACTGGTGGTACTGGGCAGCTCCCAGTATGAATGTGATCAGATCAGACTGTGGTGGTACTGGGCAGCTCCCAGTATGAATGTGATCAGATCAGACTGTGGTGGTACTGGGCAGCTCCCAGTATGAATGTGATCAGATCAGACTGTGGTGGTACTGGGCAGCTTCCAGTATGAATGTGATCAGATCAGACTGTGGTGGTACTGGGCAGCTTCCAGTATGAATGTGATCAGGTCAGACTGTGGTGGTACTGGGCAGCTCCCAGTATGAATGTGATCAGATCAGACTGGTGGTACTGGGCAGCTCCCAGTATGAATGTGATCAGATCAGACTGTGGTGGTACTGGGCAGCTCCCAGTATGAATATGATCAGATCAGACTGTGGTGGTACTGGGCAGCTTCCAGTATGAATGTGATCAGGTCAGACTGTGGTGGTACTGGGCAGCTCCCAGTATGAATGTGATCAGATCAGACTGTGGTGGTACTGGGCAGCTCCCAGTATGAATGTGATCAGGTCAGACTGTGGTGGTACTGGGCAGCTCCCAGTATGAATGTGATCAGATCAGACTGGTGGTACTGGGCAGCTCCCAGTATGAATGTGATCAGATCAGACTGTGGTGGTACTGGGCAGCTCCCAGTATGAATGTGATCAGATCAGACTGTGGTGGTACTGGGCAGCTTCCAGTATGAATGTGATCAGGTCAGACTGTGGTGGTACTGGGCAGCTCCCAGTATGAATGTGATCAGATCAGACTGTGGTGGTACTGGGCAGCTTCCAGTATGAATGTGATCAGGTCAGACTGTGGTGGTACTGGGCAGCTTCCAGTATGAATGTGATCAGATCAGACTGTGGTGGTACTGGGCAGCTTCCAGTATGAATGTGATCAGGTCAGACTGTGGTGGTACTGGGCAGCTCCCAGTATGAATGTGATCAGGTCAGACTGTGGTGGTACTGGGCAGCTCCCAGTATGAATGTGTGAATGTGATCAGGTCAGACTGTGGTGGTACTGGGCAGCTTCCAGTATGAATGTGATCAGGTCAGACTGTGGTGGTACTGGGCAGCTTCCAGTATGAATGTGATCAGATCAGACTGTGGTGGTACTGGGCAGCTCCCAGTATGAATGTGATCAGATCAGACTGGTGGTACTGGGCAGCTCCCAGTATGAATGTGATCAGATCAGACTGTGGTGGTACTGGGCAGCTCCCAGTATGAATGTGATCAGATCAGACTGTGGTGGTACTGGGCAGCTTCCAGTATGAATGTGATCAGGTCAGACTGTGGTGGTACTGGGCAGCTTCCAGTATGAATGTGATCAGATCAGACTGTGGTGGTACTGGGCAGCTTCCAGTATGAATGTGATCAGGTCAGACTGTGGTGGTACTGGGCAGCTTCCAGTATGAATGTGATCAGATCAGACTGTGGTGGTACTGGGCAGCTCCCAGTATGAATGTGTGAATGTGATCAGGGCGTTCCTGCAAAAGAGAGGCTTCCTCTCAGTGAAAATCCCTTGAATAAATAAAGGTTAAAACCCCCCTTCCCTAGTTCCTATACCCATATCCTATAACACCTATTTTTTAACTTGGCCTTCATTTTGAGCAGCTACTAACAACTAACACCTGTATAGTTTCCTGACTCCATCTTGCACGGTTGCGAAGCTATAGCTGTGACAAAATCTGTTTGCAGACATATAGGCCCTTTATTTTGGCGTTGTTGGGCAAAAACATCCATAATAATCCTTCAGTAAATTGCAATTTAAATGGTCTGAGGGAAAACTAGACTTCTGCACCTCCTCTTAGCTCTTGCCTTCTCTTGGTTTTCAGGTTTTTGGATAATCTAAACTGTGACAGATGACTTGAAAATAACGTCTTGTTATTCTATGTTTGCGCGGTGTTGTACTTTATAAAACAGGCAGCAGAACGTTTTCAATAAATTATGAAATGAATGCATTGTTTTTTAATGTCTGAAAATGTGTACATACAAGGCAAATTCAGTTAATTCAATATGATATATGATTGTATTCTAAGCACTTTTTTTTGTCGGTGCACTCGTCATTGTGATGACCTTTGTCTGCTGAAATGAAATGTATTTTCCCTGAGCTGAATTGAAAATGTGGGAACAGCAGGGGGAGGGGCTGAGGGCTCTCTCAACCCTGTCTGCCTCTGCTCTGACCTGATTGGCTGATTCGCCAATCTGTCAGGGGGCTTAGAGACGGTGGGCTGATTAAAGTAGCTTACGAAGACCTAGCGAGAGGGGGGAGAGTGTCTGCTGGCATCACACTCTGGTCACCACAGCAATGGCTTCACCATGGAAACACTGCAGCATTCTCCTCCTCTCTCTCCTCCTCCATCTGCAATCGGCCACTTGCCTGGACCAACAAGCTGCTGGCAGGTAGGTGAAGATCCAGAGAGACACAGACAGAGAGCATGAGTAAGCTTGTTGTTTTTTGACCTCATTCGGTGTATCTTTTGGTCATTCGATTTCCATTCCATAAACATAAACATTACAATTTTTAGTTTTTTAATACCTGTTTTTGAAATGAAAATCAAATGGCCAAAAGATGCACTGACCGAGCTCTCGTGACTCTCTAATCTTTGACACTTTGACAAGGTCAGCAAAGATTACTGATGGGTTTCTACTGTTGGAGCCCCACCAGATGGTCGTTTAATTAACTGTGTTTGTTACTTCGATAAAGCTGCATTAGTGATTTTCTTATTTGGTCATTCGGGGGAAGAGGCACAGGCTGAAAACCCTATATCTGGCACACCGTTTGCTTTGTGTTGGTATTTTAAACTCTGGTGGATTTGTGAGGACTATGGTTAACTGCTCCTCAGATCTCTGCAGGGTAAATCCAGACAGCAAGCTAGACTATCTGTCCAATCTGAGCTTTCTGTTGCACGACTAAAACTACTTTTGAATGTCCACATGTTGCACCAAAACAAGTTCCTTCCTGAGACTATTTAGCAGAGGCACCATGGCTTTGTAGAGCAATTAGCGCAGGCCAAGACGATTGTGTTAATAATTTTCAATCTTGACAACAGGTTAATGGTCTACGGGACGACAACACAAGAATTAACAATAAAGAGAGTAAGACATCTTCTTTGTATACATAGTTTAGCACTACTTTTTCTGGAAGAAGTTATCACTACGATCAACTTAATTATTTTCTGGATGATTGTATCATCATAGTCCCTAAATGTAGAAATACAGGAAATGGGATTTCAATAGAAACAAGAGAAATTGTCGGAGGACACCCAGACCAGCCTGTGTGTGTCCCTCTACTTCTTAAACCAAAGTTATACCCTTGAAAATATTCACAACTTTGAGCAATGTTGTTAGTTCTGTGCCGAGTAGGGTTGGGTAGCGTTTGGACCCACCCTCTGCGGTCTCGAGGAAAGAAAACGAACAGATAACAAAGCCAGAGGAGCCAGCGCTGAACTATCATTTTCTTGGTTGCAGTCTCCCAAGCAGGTGTAATTTAGAGTCATCATTAAGTAACAAGACAATCAGGTCAGTAGGAATTCAACATCCTATCACATCAGATATTACTGATGTTGTTTTATTCCAGAACTCATGCACCTGTTCACACTCCCAGACCCGAAACCGATTGTTGAAAAACTGAAAAATTACATAAAAGAAAGGCTCTTTTATAGATATGGTAGCCGTAATATGCTTTTACGTCCGTTTTGGTGAGCCCAGAATGAAAATATGGCATTTTAAAAGTAGCCTACATTTACGGTAGCTAGCTAACGGTGGACTACAGAGAGAGGTGGATATTTTTACGTCCGTTTCGGAGCGACAGAGAAAATATTTCAGTCATATTTTTTACTGTAACTGTAATAGTGTTGTGTAACAGAGAGGAAGTAGCTGCTGTCATCCACCGGCTTAAAAACAGGAAGCAAGTGGTAAAGTAGAACACCAGCTGAATCGTACCACAGGAAAACAATGGTTCTGCTGGCGACGTGTTCCTAGCAATGCTTCTCGGTGTGATCGGCCCCTACGTGGAATAGACTATTTCTCACAGCAGACATGTTGACATGTCATAGTAAGAAAAGCCCTGGTGTATTCAAAACCATTACTGATGGCTGCATTCCACATAGGAGAGGTCCTGGTATTGTGCATGCTGACTCTGAAATATCTTACTGGGACACTTGATGGAACTGAGCCATCGTTAAGGTTATCAACTTCAGCTGTGCTTTTCCTACTATGACAAGTCAACATGTCTGCTGTGAAAAAGGACCATTTGGTGCTCTTATACGTTCTGATTTGCTACTGTCATAATTACAACAGCAAGTCGTAATTGCTGATCGTACAAACGACTTATGAAGTCGTTTTTCGGCGGCGGACAGTCTCGGCTAAGTCCTCTGTGAATCGGCAGAGTTGGTGAGTATTCTCTGTGAGCTTGTCATTAAACTTGAGCTAAAAGGAGAGTGAATACTGCTCTTAATCAAATGGATACAAACCAGTATCCCAGTTATCCCAGTTATGTGATAGTACGTCTGACTTTCATGCAGGTGTTTGTGTCCTGTTGCAAACCCCAAGTTAACATTCACGTTTTTTATTAACCATGATTGTTCCCAAACCATGAGTAAGTGTTTAGTTGCCTCACCCTTACCATGCCTTAACCATTTACTTATCATGATTACCCAACCTGAACCGCATCGTAGTAGCAGATATTGTACAAAGCGACAATTCTATAAAAAAAAATCTGTATGCATTATCCGGGCTTTTACAGAATCATTCAGTATCAACGTTCTCGCTGATTGCGTTGACGTGAACAAAACACAAATGGGATGATAATGTCGATCTGTGTCTGCCGTTTGTGGTGTGACATTTTGCTCCAGTGTGCAGCTGCTAATGGTGAAAGAAGGGAGAAGCTGCAAAATCTCCTTTTGGCTGAGAGCCATGCACCTCATCCTTTATGACCTGTGTGTGTGTGTGTGTGTGTGTGTGTGTGTGTGTGTGTGTGAGATTATGTCATCATTGCAATCCCACAATCCACAGTCCTGTCCTCATAAACAAGAGGAGCTAATCCGTTATTTTTTGGCTGTCATTGAGTCGAGAGGAGGATTTGACGACTCTATGCCTCTTGTTCTAAACAAAGCAAAATAATAATACAATTAATATGTGCTGAGAAAAATGTGAAATGGGACAGTTGGGTTTAGGTAAAGAAGAACGGGACAGTTGGGTTTAGATAAAGAAGAACGGGACAGTTGGGTTTAGGTAAAGAAGAACAGGACAGTTGGGTTTAGATAAAGAAGAACAGTTGGGTTTAGTAAAAAGAAGAACAGGACAGTTGGGTTTTAAAGAAGAACAGGACAGTTGGGTTTTAGAGGACAGTTGGGTTTAAAGAAGAACGGGACAGTTGGGTTTAGTAAAGAAGAACGGGACAGTTGGGTTTAGGTAAAGAAGAACAGTTGGGTTTAGGTAAAGGACAGTTGGGTTTAGATAAAGAAGAACGGGACAGTTGGGTTTAGGTAAAGAAGAACGGGACAGTTGGGTTTAGGTAAAGAAGAACGGGACAGTTGGGTTTAGATAAAGAAGAATGGGACAGTTGGGTTTAGATAAAAAGAAGAACAGTTGGGGGACAGTTGGGTTTAGGTAAAGAAGAACGGGACAGTTGGGTTTAGATAAAGAAGAACAGTTGGGGGACAGTTGGGTTTTAGATAAAGAAGAACGGGACAGTTGGGTTTAGATAAAGAAGAACGGGACAGTTGGGTTTAGGTAAAGAAGAACGGGACAGTTGGGTTTAGATAAAGAAGAACGGGACAGTTGGGTTTAGGTAAAGAAATTGGGTTTAGGTAAAGAAGAACGGGACAGTTGGGTTTAGGTAAAGAAGAGTTGGGTTTAGATAAAGGACAGTTGGGTTTAGATAAAGAAGAACGGGACAGTTGGGTTTAGATAAAGAAGAGCGGGACAGTTGGGTTTAGATAAAGAAGAACGGGACAGTTGGGTTTAGATAAAGAAGAACGGGACAGTTGGGTTTAGATAAAGAAGAACGGGACAGTTGGGTTTAGGTAAAGAAGAACGGGACAGTTGGGTTCAGATAAAAAGAAGAACGGGACAGTTGGGTTTAGTAAAGAAGAACAGGAAAGAAGAACGGGACAGTTGGGGGTTTGGGTTTAGATAAAGAAAAGAAGAACAGTTTGGTTTAGACGGGACAGTTGGGTTTAAAGAAGAAACAGGACAGGATAAAGAAGAACAGTTGGGTTTAGGGGACAGTTGGGTTTAGGTAAAGAAGAACGGGACAGTTGGGTTTAGATAAAGAAGAACGGGACAGTTGGGTTTAGATAAAGAAGAACGGGACAGTTGGGTTTAGATAAAGAAGAAGGAGCAGGACAGTTGGGTTTAGATAAAGAAGAACAGGACAGTTTTGGGACAGGGAGTTGGGTTTAGGTAAAGGAAGTTGGGTTTAGATAAAAAGAACAGGACAGTTGGGTTTAGATAAAGAAGAACGGGACAGTTGGGTTTAGATAAAGAAGAACAGGACAGTTGGGTTTAGTAAAGAAGAACAGGACAGTTGGGTTTAATAAGAACAGGACAGTTGGGTTTAGATAAAGAAGAACGGGACAGTTGGGTTTAGATTGGGGGACAGTTGGGTTTAGGTAAAGAAGAACGGGACAGTTGGGTTTAGTAAAGAAGAACAGGACAGTTGGGTTTAGGTAAAGAAGAAGCAGGACAGTTGGGTTTAGATAAAGAAGAACGCAGGACAGTTGGGTTTAGGTAAAGAAGAACGGGACAGTTGGGTTTAGATAAAGAAGAACAGGACAGTTGGGTTTAGATAAAGAAGAACAGGACAGTTGGGTTTAGGTAAAGAAGAACGGGACAGTTGGGTTTAGGTAAAGAAGAACAGGACAGTTGGGTTTAGGTAAAGAAGAACGGGACAGTTGGGTTTAGTTGGGATAAAGAAGAACAGGACAGTTGGGTTTAGGTAAAGAAGAACGGGACAGTTGGGTTTAGGTAAAGAAGAACGGGACAGTTGGGTTTAGGTAAAGAAGAACGGGACAGTTGGGTTTAGATAAAGAAGAATCTGATTGGTGGAGTGCTAGCCCTTGACTAGCCAATCAGTGGCTGCCAACGCCAGTATCTTGTTATTACTTGCCGTGGTATTCTATTCAAGGACTGACCACAGAGTGCTCTGTGTTTACCAGGTCTACAGAGATGGTCCCTCATTTTTTGGGGCGACAACACAGATTAGCGCCACCTGCTGTTATGGAAACGTATTACGTCTCGCGCAAGCAATGTTTGTCATTTTGCAGAGATAATGTAAGGGTCTCCAGGGCTTCTGTAAGAGGTGACTGTTACACTCCATTTAGGAAGACTTAATTTGGTCAATCAGCTTTTGATTTACAGCTGTAGAAAAGTGGAACTTAATTCCACTTCACATTAGAGACTGTGCAAGTCTCAGCATTTTTAAATTTGCCCTTAAAGACTTGGCTGAAGGCGAATCAACTATGTGATCATTGATCTTTTTATAACATGGAATGTATATTTGTATTTTGATCTATATGTGAGTAATGCTTGTCACATGTTGTTAAATTTCTATCTGTTTTGATAGTATTTTCTATATTGTCCTTTTATCTCCCTTGCCCAGGGACCACAGATGTAAATTAGCTGTATAGCTAACTCTGGTACAGGGCCTGAACTGTGCATGGTCCCTGACAAATAAACTAATAAAATACAAAAAACATGTACGCTCAAGTCGGCGTCTCTTCGGTTTGTTCTGAGAAACTTTTTGGACCTCGGGGAGACTGATCAGTCACACTGGCTGTACTGCTGACGATCGGCCACCTGGTTGGTGTATTAGGGGCTTTAAACGCTAATCTGTTGGGTGAACTTCTGGGTTACAGGTTCATCTCCCACTCTCTATTTCTAACCTTCATAATTGATTTTTGTTGAGGGTGATATATTATGTCATTATGTTACTTTACATGCTCTCTCATTTGACTCCTGGTTCTCTCAACTCTGTCTAAATATGCACTTGTTAGTTATTAATGCACTTTTTGTTTTGGTTTCTTTACTGTTTTTAAACATGTAAACTGAGGTTGACTTGTTATTAGAGCTGTCAAACGATTAATTATTTTTTAATCGTGTTTAATCGCATGTTTTATCACATGATTAAAATTCTATTATTTTGCATTTCAGAACAGTTTATAAGTACATATTAACAATGGAAAGCAATTCTTACCAGTGTATCTTGATTGGGAATCAAATGAATGCAAAGAAAGTGACTTTATGAACTTGACTTTAAGATTTGTATTTGTTTATTATTCATTTATTTAATGTAAACAAAAGAAAAACGTGTGAATCTAGTCACACATTTGAATCTAGAGTCAATATAGTGTGCAGTAACTACTAGTAATTACTCACTGATGTCCAGTGATCCCCTTGCATCACTTTGCAGCAGTTCCAGTGTGGCTGCTTTCTCCGTGGAGTTCAGGCTGTGTATTCAGTGTGTGTGAAACTGCTGTACAGGCTGTCCCCCTCGATGGCAATATATATATATATATATATATATATATATATTACATTATTATTATTGTGAAGGGAGCCAAACTGTGGAACTGGCTAACTACAAATATAAAGGCTATACCCAAATTGTCCACCTTTAAAAAAACTAATAAAAGCATGGTTAATACAGCAGCAGCAGTGTGATCATGCCATATGAAATACATAGCTGTGTGTATGTGAGGTGTGCATCTGTGTGAGTCCGAGTTAATGTGTTTATTTACTACACTTATTTTTATTGCTGTTAACTGTTTTTTGGACATTTTATTGTATTCACTGTAAAATTTGACTTCTTCTATTATTTGAACTGTTAAAAGCCCTCCTAGGGATACGTGTTGCGAATTAGCCATGGCTACAAACACTGTGATACAGGCATCGGATTGTTATTTCTGTAATAATCTATGTTTTTTTTGCATCTGTCCCTATTTAAATAAACTACAAATAAATAAAATAAATTACATGTCATTTTAGCTGACGCTTCTATCCAAAGCGACTTACAATTGATCAGATCAGAGTTTGCACGCCTCTGGGAGTAACTAGGGGTTAAGTGTCTTGCTCAGGGACACATTGGTTGATGTATCACAGTGGGAATTGAACCTGGGTCTCCCACACTGAAGGTATGTGTCACTATCCACTGCTCCATCACCACCCCTTAATATGGGTCAGAACACGCCAACCGTAGTCTTTAAGACCCGAGACTTCTACGATGCTGACACGTCTGCAGTTAGTTGCCACCCATTTCGCAAGAGCTGTAGTAATTTTTGGGGATTTGGTTTCAACCACAGGTTGGCAGAGATGGCAAAAGTACTCATTTCTCGTACTCAAGTAGAAGTACAGATACTTGTGTTAAAAAGTACTTATTTAACTTCTTTACTCAAGTAAAAGTAACAAAGTACAGGCTTGGAAATTTACTTAAAGTAAAAAAGTAAAAGTAGCCTGACGAATGAATATAAGGCCAAGGATGATTGGGAATGTCTTGCTGCGTGTCTGCTGAATCTCTGGGATCTCTCATGTCTCCATCCATACTACTAGTGCTAACGGTACCACCATCATGCTGCAAGGATTTGCCGATAATTAATACCGCCGAGTCTGTCGAGTCGTCTTGTAGTGGTGCGTCAAGTATATTATCAATTAGATTGAATTCGGTATTTATGACGCGAAAAATAATAACGGTAACTCCAGTGAAATGATTTGAAACTTGTTAACGAGGACTAGATTAGGACTGGATTTAAAGCTGACCATTCTGGTTTCTAACTTCGCCCCCCCAGGTGTGTCTGTTAAAACATGGACGGAGACAACTTCTCTCTTTTGATGCTTTAATCAGATCAAGCAACGTGCAACCTAGCTAACAGGTGAAGAACACAAACAACAACACTAGCTAACTTTACTTTAGGTTTGCAAGAACTATAGACCAATACAACAACAGGCTTACATGAACTGACAACTGAAGTTATACGACTTACAGTTCTCAAGGACACACACACACCATCTAACTGATTATCCTCCGGGCAGATTGGGTCTTTCTCTTTTCTCTCATTTGTTTCTCCGTGTGGATCGCCGTGTGAGGCGCGTGTCCGCGCTATTTTCCGACATGCACTCAAAATCACTCCTGATAGACGACCCTACAAAACTAAAGTAACGAGCCAATTAGAGTAGAAAGTACCGATATTCGTGTTAAAATGTAAGGAGTAAAAGTAAAAAGTCGCCACTAAAATAAATAGTAAAGTAAAAATATCTGAAAAATCTACTTAAGTACAGTAACGAAGTATTTGTACTTCGTTACTTCCCATCTCTGCAGGTCGACGACTATCACTCTCCAAAATAGTGCTTTGCCTGAGCTCGCTAGCCTCAACCTGAGTCACGTTGACTGTCCTATGCTTAGCTCGTAGCTGGTAGCTCAGGCTTGACGTGCTATGGCGATATTTTAATTTGGTTTTACACAATGTGCTTTCGACTTGTCTACGAGCCGTCCGGGAGTTTTGGAAAATAAAAAGCTCCATTCAGAATTGTGTTGCTGCTGTCTTTCTCCATCATGTCTGCAGCCTGCAGCAGCAGGATGTGTTAGGAGGAAGTATGGCAAAGTGCGGCAAAGGGTCAAAATAGTAGCCTGTTAGGCACGACGCGAAGCTGAGCGAAGTAAAAATAAATTAATAAATGGCGGCATGCGATTAAAAGAAATTAACGATTAACACGTTAATGCTGACAGCCCTACTTGTTATTGAACATTTAATCCTAATCCAACAGTCATTATTCATTGGTTATTATATATTACTTGTTACTGTAACAATTTATTTCTCTTTGATCTGATCCACCATGTTTCTTGTCACATACTGTCAAATGATAATGAGTCAGAATAACATTTGGATTGTGTGATTGTTGAATGTAACTTGAAAAAAGATGACTTATATTCATGTTATTTATTCTGTTCACAGTGTTGCTGTCTCTCCAGTCCACGGTAAGATCTATCTATCTATCTATCTATCTATCTATCTATCTATGCATCTATCTATCTATCTATCTATGCATCTATCTATCTATCTATGCATCTATCTATCTATCTATCTATCTATCTATCTATCTATCTATCTATCTATGCATCTATCTATCTATCTATGCATCTATCTATCTATCTATCTATCTATCTATCTATCTATCTATCTATCTATCTACCTACCTACCTATACTGTATATCCATCTATCTATCTTTTTTGACTTGTAGCTCTTCCCATAAACCCCTCTGATGGATTGTTGTTCCCCAAGCTCAAAGTTGGAAAATAATGGGTTATAATAATAGGTTTGTATGACAATCATTCAATTAGTTCTTTATTAGTTTGTAGCGAGCTCCTCAAAAACTACCCAAAACAACACCACCAACAATAGGGGAAAAGAACCTAAGAACAGTCATGTTTCATAGTATTCTTTCAGTACTGCAGCAATACAGCAATATACACAAATCCCCTGCGACAAAATGCATGAAAGTATCAAGGATTATATCATCATATTTCATTATGGAAAGTATACCTAACTGTGCATTGTGCTGGTGTAACCCTGAATATCTGTATACGTATGTTACTTGCTGTTACTATTTACAGTAACTGGTTTCTCAGGTGATGTGTACACACTAATGGTTAAAGGTCCTATGACATGCTGCTCTTTGGATGCTTTTATATAGACCTTAGTGGTCCCCTAATACTGTATCTGAAGTCTCTTTTATATAGACCTTAGTGGTCCACTAATACTGTATCTGAAGTCTCTTTTATATAGACCTTAGTGGTCTCTTTTATATCCCCTAATACTGTATCTGAAGTCTCTTTTATATAGACCTTAGTGGTCCCCTAATACTGTATCTGAAGTCTCTTTTATATAGACCTTAGTGGTCCCCTAATACTGTATCTGAAGTCTCTTTTATATAGACCTTAGTGGTCCCCTAATACTGTATCTGAAGTCTCTTTTATATAGACCTTAGTGGTCCCCTAATACTGTATCTGAAGTCTTTTATATGCTTTTATACTGTATCTGAAGTCTCTTTTATATAGACCTTAGTGGTCCCCAAATACTGTATCTGAAGTCTCTTTTATATAGACCTTAGTGGTCCCCTAATACAGGATACCCAGGGCTCGGTTTACACCTATCACCATTTCTAGCCACTGGTCAGGCTGGGGGAACTCATATTAATGTTAAAAAAACCTCATAAAGTGACATATTCATGCCATGGGACCTTTAAGCATGGTTGGCGTAGGCAAATTAAATGGCTGCTTTGGGGCATTAGAGGGCTCCTCAAAAAAGAGCTAATGTAAGGTGCAACCTTGTGTGTCCAAAATGTCAACTTTTCAGGAACTATAAAATAAGTGTTTGTTGTAGTCTTTGTGCATTTTGGCTTCATGTGTATGTTTTGTGAGACGTTACTTTGCCTTTAAATTACACATATATTGTTAAACCCATATGTGACTTCCTCTGGTCATTGTCTGTCTTTCCAGATGAAGGGATTGCACAGAGTGAGGGAGGGATGTGGATGGACGGGGGTTTGATGTCTGCAGACCAACCATTTAAACGACTGCAGGTAAACTATAAGCAGCTAAATACAGCAGTTAAAATCATGCATTCAAAATTGCATCGCGGTGCATTTCACCGGTACCTGCGTGGTGTCTGTCAGCCTGTTTATGTTATGTTAGCGAGCTAACTTTAGCACAACTGCCCACAAAGTACTGCTCGCTGGAGAAGTGCTAATTTCAAAATGTTTTTTGTTTTTTTTAAATTTTATTTTATAAATATATATATATATATATATATATATATATATATATATATATATATATATAGGGTTGCTACATTGTTATTGTTCGAGATGAATAAAATAAAATAAAAATTTAAATAAAAAATAATGAGCATAATATGGGCACTTTAAGTAAAGAAAAACGTAATAAAAGGAAAGAAGTACACATGGTATAAGCAGGAATAACCAGGAGTCAGGAGTTTCTCATCAACATTCATGTGTAATAATATGTTAATAACATGTTAATAACATTAGCTTCACAAAAGTACACGTGGATATTTTAGATATATTGGATTTTTCTCACTTTGTTTCTGTCTCTGCCTCCTCTCCAGCCTCCACATGTGTCACGGAGGAAGATACTTCAGGTGCAAGGAGCTGCAGTTCCCTTCCCTCCTCTCAAGGTGGCGTTGTCCCAAGCATTAACCAGCTACTGCAACAAAATACACACACACACACACACACACACACACACACACACACACACACACACACACACACACACACATTGTTTTCCAATATATAATATATATATATAATATATATAATATATAATATATATAATAAGATTATTGTAGTCTGTGCTTTATGGTAATAAAGCATGATTATAGTGTTTATGTAGGCCTATACATAAGGCCTACCAGACTCTGGTACACTAGCCTGGTTCTACCAGACTCTGGTACACTAGCCTGGTCCTACCAGACTCTGGTACACTAGCCTGGTTCTACCAGACTCTGGTACATTAGCCTGGTCCTACCAGACTCTGGTCCACTAGCCTGGTTCTACCAGACTCTGGTACACTAGCCTGGTCCTACCAGACTCTGGTACACTAGCCTGGTCCTACCAGACTCTGGTACATTAGCCTGGTCCTACCAGACTCTGGTCCACTAGCCTGGTCCTACCAGACTCTGGTACATTAGCCTGGTCCTACCAGACTCTGGTCCATTAGCCTGGTCCTGCCAGACTCTGGTCCATTAGCCTGGTCCTACCAGACTCTGGTCCATTAGCCTGGTCCTGCCAGACTCTGGTCCATTAGCCTGGTCCTACCAGACTCTGGTCCATTAGCCTGGTCCTGCCAGACTCTGGTCCATTAGCCTGGTCCTACCAGACTCTGGTACATTAGCCTGGTCCTACCAGACTCTGGTACATTAGCCTGGTCCTACGAGACTCTGGTACATTAGCCTGGTCCTTTACATTTCATTTGTACAGAGAGTCTGACCTCTCTGCATTGACAAGTGTCGGCTTAGCATCGCTAGCGTTAGCCTTAGCATCCCTAGCGTTAGCCAACTCCTTCACCACTAACGGAGCGAGCTGGAAAATCAACTGTTCCTGAACCCCGTGGGGAGGAGGGCCACGACATCATGGCCCCCAACACAACTCAGCAAAGATTGTTCCTTCTCGCTCCGGCTTTAACTTCTGGATATTTAACTTCGGTCGCATCTTTCTCCGCCGCCATTACAGAACTACAACTCAAACTAGCGCACAACCTCAACGTCACCGTTCTCAGCCACCCCCTCTGATCGCTGATTGGACCGGTAAAGATTGGCCGGAGAAAACCAAAGACTATACCGCAAACCCAGACGATGTACTGAAGGGAGGACAGGCTATGTGTCAATGTCAATGTCCAATAACGCTGTGGTCTCGGCCCAGCAGGTGTTGTCCAATGGGGAGCCATGCGTCCTGTTCCAGGCCAGGAAGCTGTCTCTCCGCTACGAGAAGCAGAAGCAGTTGGATCTGACGGAGAGAGCCTTTTCTCCTCAGCAGCCTGTCGACACCAGCCAGTCTGTCTGCCGCCAGGATAAGGCCACGTATGTACACCTGTCTGTCTGAGTGACCTGTCTATCTACCTGTCCGTCTGACACAAAGCTTTAAAAGCAACAGAAAACATATGTGATTTAGTTGTAGCTGTTTTCTGACTTTCTGTCTGACTGTCTGTCTCTCTCTCTCTCACTCTCTGTCTGTCTGTCTGTCTGTCTCTCTCTCTCTCACTCTCTGTCTGTCTGTCTGTCTGTCTGTCTGTCTGTCTGTCTGTCTGTCGGTCTGTACCAGACTGATTATGAGGTTTGGAGACGTGGAGGATTTCAGAGGCCTGTCTATCAGGTCAGTGATACCATCTGTTCGCTAAATATTGCCCTAAAATACAACTTTATTTAAAATTTTTCTTTTGTAACATTTTGAAACACACTCTCAGATCAGTCTGGCATCTTGAGATAGAGAAAATTTGGAGCCGTTCGCCAAACAACCGACCAATCAGCGTTGGTTTTGAGGCGGGTTTAGGTGTGAACCAATGAGAAGCGACTGTTCAGTCTAAACAACGTGGAGGCTTCCACGGATGAGATGAGCGTAGCTATCGCAGCAAGTTTTATCTGAATTAGAAAGTAGTCCTTCATTGAAAGAAGAGCAAAAAACAGTACTGGAGGCTTTTCTCGGAGGAAAAGATGTTTGATCTGATTGGTTGATTTGGCCCGTCTATCACCAACTACAGGTGGGGATAGACAGATGGTTTATCCAATCAGCTAACCAGTATATTAACCCCTTCCCAAAAGTTTTCCAACGGAAAGTTCCCAGATGGTTATGCCGAGCAAATGCGAAGTAGAGGGTGACATGAAAATACTACTCGTCATATCCTGATCACGTGACTGCCCCCTAAAAACATTCTGTACTGCAAAATCCCGACAGAAAGACTCCCAAATCCTGTCCTGCTTCCGTTTGGTTCCCCAACATAGTATTACCTGCAGGCCTATAGGTAACATACATTACCTACAGGTCTAGGTAACATACATTACCTGCAGGTCTAGGTAACATGCATTACCTACAGGTCTAGGTAACATACATTACCTGCAGGTCTAGGTAACATGCATTACCTGCAGGTCTAGGTAACATGGGTTACCTGCAGGTCTAGGTAACATGTATTACCTGCAGGTCTAGGTAACATACATTACCTACAGGTCTAGGTAACATGCATTACCTACAGGTCTAGGTAACATACATTACCTGCAGGTCTAGGTAACATGCATTACCTGCAGGTCTAGGTAACATGGATTACCTGCAGGTCTAGGTAACATGTATTACCTGCAGGCCTATAGGTAACATACATTACCTACAGGTCTAGGTAACATACATTACCTGCAGGTCTAGGTAACATGCATTACCTGCAGGTCTAGGTAACATGGATTACCTGCAGGTCTAGGTAACATGTATTACCTGCAGGTCTAGGTAACATACATTACCTACAGGTCTAGGTAACATGTATTACCTGCAGGTCTAGGTAACATACATTACCTGCAGGTCTAGGTAACATGTATTACCTACAGGTCTAGGTAACATGTATTACCTACAGGTCTAGGTAACATGTATTACCTGCAGGTCTAGGTAACATGTATTACCTGCAGGTCTAGGTAACATGTATTACCTACAGGTCTAGGTAACATGTATTACCTGCAGGTCTAGGTAACATGTATTACCTGCAGGTCTAGGTAACATGTATTACCTGCAGGTCTAGGTAACATGTATTACCTGCAGGTCTAGGTAACATGTATTACCTGCAGGTCTAGGTAACATACATTACCTACAGGTCTAGGTAACATGTATTACCTGCAGGTCTAGGTAACATGTATTACCTGCAGGTCTAGGTAACATACATTACCTGCAGGTCTAGGTAACATGGATTACCTGCAGGTCTAGGTAACATGTATTACCTGCAGGTCTAGGTAACATACATTACCTGCAGGTCTAGGTAACATGTATTACCTGCAGGTCTAGGTAACATGTATTACCTGCAGGTCTAGGTAACATGTATTACCTACAGGTCTAGGTAACATGTATTACCTGCAGGTCTAGGTAACATGTATTACCTGCAGGTCTAGGTAACATGTATTACCTGCAGGTCTAGGTAACATGTATTACCTGCAGGTCTAGGTAACATGTATTACCTACAGGTCTAGGTAACATGTATTACCTGCAGGTCTAGGTAACATGTATTACCTGCAGGTCTAGGTAACATGTATTACCTGCAGGTCTAGGTAACATGTATTACCTACAGGTCTAGGTAACATGTATTACCTACAGGTCTAGGTAACATGTATTACCTACAGGTCTAGGTAACATGTATTACCTGCAGGTCTAGGTAACATGTATTACCTGCAGGTCTAGGTAACATGTATTACCTGCAGGTCTAGGTAACATGTATTACCTGCAGGTCTAGGTAACATGTATTACCTGTAGGTCTAGGTAACATGTATTACCTGCAGGTCTAGGTAACATGTATTACCTGCAGGTCTAGGTAACATGTATTACCTGCAGGTCTAGGTGATTTCATTACTTAATTCCTAACGTGGAGATCTTCTCACACTCAAAGCACACATTTATCGATTTAAGGTAGGTTAAGAATTGCTGCCTTCCGCATTCTAAGTAGCCTAGAAATGCCTCGCAATCTTTGGGCGCACTCACCGCATTGCAGCGTCATTTTTAAATTTAATCTCGAGCTCAATTTAGTAAAAAAAAAGTTTATAACATATATAATTCTTGAGCGACATCTTGAGATGCCAATAAATTCACAAAAACCTCTACTATCCCCACAGGGCAGGCACAGTGCTGGCTATACTCACATTTTTATTCATTTACATTAGTAAGCTACAGGACAGCGTCTTTCAAAACATGACCTGCACGAAAGAGAAAAAAAGAAAATATGAATGCGTCATTGTACCCAGCACATTTCAAACCAAACTGACGCCTATGCGCGGGACTCCAGCGGGAATACTGTGACCTGCGGGATTCCCGAAAAACTGTCACCCTCTAATGCACGTGTCAAACTAAAGGCCCGCGGGCCAAATCTGGCCCCTTGCAGGTTTAGATCAGGCCCGTATATCAATTTGGGTTCACAATAGATTTTGGCCCTCCTAGTTGTACGCCAAATCAAAAACACAGGACAGTGTTTTTTTAAACTGTAATTACTTGACATTCAAAGCAGACATTTGGCAGATTTGCCGACTCTGAGACTCAGAAATTTCCCCAGAAGAAGCAGAGAGAGAGTTTTAATATTCAGGCTGAGAAACAGGTTGTTGTTAAAAAAATGTAATCATTGTTTTGCTTGATTTGCTAAATTCTACGATGGCTAAGAAACTCTTTTGATGACTTTTGTAGGGCTTCATGTCAACAAAAATGCGACAAAAAGTGTACAAAAATGTCGGTAAAAGCAACAAATTTACAAAAATATGACAAATGTCTGAGAAAGCCACAAAAAAGTCGGAACAAAAATAACAAAAATGAAGAAAAAAGCTCCCAAAATATAAAAAAAAAGTGACATGCAGTAACAAAACCACGCTAATAAACTCTCCATGTCTGGCCCTTGGTGTGATTCTCTTTTTCCAGTGTGGCCCTCTGGGAAAATGAGTTTGACCCCCCCTGCTCTAATGCGACCCAATCCATCTGGCGGAGTCAGGTTACTTACTGTATAATGCACCTGAAAAGTAGAATGTACAGTTTGGACTGAAGGTGTCCTCTGGTCTAGAGCTGTAATCGGGTACTAAAAGTACGGCCCGAAAAGGCCCGAGCCCGACAGAGTTCGGCCCGAGCCCGACCCGTACATTTTGATTGACAGCTTTTTAAAAGCCTGAACCCGTTTCCAGCCCGACTGTAAAGACGTCTATCAGCATCATTAGAGGGTCGGACACGCGCTTCACACCGCGAGGGCACACGCACCACTCGGCGGAGAAGGGAGAGAAAATTAGTCCTTTATACATGTTTTAACATCATTTATTCATGTCTAACGGAGGCCACTTGGAACATAGAAATGAATTAAGTCCTCCAGAGACCAGCCTCCGTTTCATCTCCTCAGGATCCATTTTCACGCTAATCTGAAACGCATCACCTGACCTCTCATTTACCACGCAGCCCGAGCCCGAGCCCGGCCCGAGCCCGTGAAAAATACTGGAAAAAGAGAATCCCACCAAGGGCCAGACATGGAGAGTTTATTGCCGTGGTTTTGTTACTGCATGTCACTTTTTTTATATATTTTGGGAGCTTTTTTCTTCATTTTTGTTGGTTTTGTTCCAACAATTTTTGTGGCTTTCTCAGACATTTGTCATCTTTTTGTAAATTTGTTGCTTTTTCCGACATTTTTGTACACTTTTTGTCACATTTTTGTTGACATGAAGCCCTACAAAAGTCATCAAAAGAGTTCCTTAGCCATCGTAGAATTTAGAAAATCAATAAATTCACAGCCTGAATATTAAAACTCTCTGCTTCTTCTGGGGGAATTTCTGAGTCTCAGAGTCGGCAAATCTGCCAAATGTCTGCTTTGAATGTCACGTAATTACAGTTTAAAAAAACACTGTCCTGTGTTTTTGGTTTGACGTACAACTAGGAGGACCAAAATCTATTGTGAACCCAAATTTATATACGGGCCGCATCTAAACCTGCAAGGGGCCAGATTTGAAATTACGCCTGAATGGGTTCCGTCGGGTTCGGACTTAAAGGTCTTCAGCTCTACTCTGGTCCCTCTCTGGTCCCTCTGGTCCCTCTCTGGTCCCTCCGATCCCTCTATGGTCCTTCTATGGTCCCTCTCTGGTCCCTCTGGTCCCTCTGGTCCCTCTATGGTCCCTCTATGGT